>NC_090728.1:91956970-91976970 GCF_036898095.1 Palaemon carinicauda
GGTTTCCAAACATAGAAAAAAGTAATATTGTTATCGCTTATATTTTTAAGTCTTCCTGGAATTAATCGAGTTCCTGTGTATTTACATATGCAATGACTGCTTATTTATGAGTGCCTGAATTGACAGAATTCCGTTGCATGTACAATTTGCATATTTACTGTCATTCTTGACAACGAGAATTTGCTTCCTGTCTCGTTTTCGAAACAGGTGTCATTCGTTTTCAGTTCTGTCTGTTAACCCTTATGTCTTCCCTGTTCGTTTTCGTCCAAGTTTTCGATCCTTTCCAGGTTTATCTGTTTCCATCATTCTCCATCAAAGTCTGTGCGGATTTCCTTCCATTTATCACCTCCCGGTTTTCTCCTCTCGTGATGGTTTTAGTTGTCTCCGAGAAACATTGCCCCTTTCGAGTTTCGCATTTATAAAGTAATAACGTCGACATTTATTGCCCAAAATATCTGTGGTTTTATGAAATTTGCCATCTTTTTTTTTCTGTTTTTTCTGACAATCTTCAGTCTTTTTTCTTGGTATGTTTTTCTATGTTCATTATAAAAAGAAGTTTGCATACATTGTTATTTACGGATAAATCACCAATAGCAATGGACAACTTGTAAGAGAGAGAGAAAGAAAAAAGATAGAGAATCATCAATTTGAGGGTTCCTTTATCGCTTTTCCCCCTTCCATTTTCCTACAGTTAGATTCCCCCCCCCCCCTTCTAATCCCATAGTTTTTCTCATAAACTCCCCTCTGTACATTCTCATTCCCTCTCTCCACTCTCGAATCTCTCCCTCTATGTACTCCGGCCATATCCCACCCCCTTCACCCTGAAGTTCCCCCTCCCCCTGGCCCATTTACTCCCTCCATCCCCCAGGCATCCACTTCGTGTGGGGTCATCGTAAGATAGGATAAATTAATTAGGCTGCACTTGTTGTGCACTTATCCGCAAAAATAGATGGACACCATCCTACGGAGAAGGGTAATTAAACGGGATCCCCCGCCCTTCACACGCCTCCTGCACTGCTGATTTCATCACGAGTTTTATGTTGTTTATGGACAATGGGCAAAGATAATCGTCCCACTCGCCTGATGGTTCTATGGTCTCGTTAATGTGATCTGTTGATGTGATTCAGGTGATGATGTTCACTGGTTGAATGACCCATAATGCGATGACAATTGATACTGTCTTGTAACTCCACTTCTATTATTTTAACCTGTTACTGACGAAGCATTTATTGCAATATTTAAATATTAAGTTTTATATGTATATTTGCATCCCTCCCTCGTTGTTTTGATGTGGATAGGAAATGTTTATCCAAGATTAATCCCGACTTTGTTTTGGTATCGGTAACCTGAACTGAGCTGAAGTTTTTGTCAAAATTCAGTTTAGCGTCGGATTACCTGATAACATTTACCATCAGTAAGATCGCTTTACTTTAACCTGTCAGGTTTTTCTCTTACTTTATTTTCAAATTCAGTGACATCGATTTATATAGTTAATGTGTTCTCTCTTGAGAGAGAGAGAGAGAGAGAGAGAGAGAGAGAGAGAGAGAGAGAGAGAGAGAGAGAGAGAGAGAGAGAGAGAGAGAGCGCGTTTCTTGGGTGTTTAAATCGTTGATTGATTAAACGTGTCTTGTGACAGTCCTTTGTCTGGGTGATATGGTATCATTAGAGGGACCAAAGTGAAGAAAGAACACGCCCTCTTACTCACTTCTTAGAGAGGATCAGATCCCATACGGATCCCACTGATGTCTTGACTTTTTTTTCCCTTTTCGATTCTTTCGATATACTAGACATAAACACTGTTGTAGTAGGCTTACCGAGGTAATACAATATATTCCTTTGCAGTATATACAAGTAGAGTAGTATCTAGTATATGGGAAAATTTGAATATTCAGGAGCTCTTAAAACTAAGCTTGGTTGTAATCATGATAGGTCATCATAGGACTGATAATAGATTTGTTTTGTATTATAAGTGTAATCTTCCTTAGCATAAGATAACTTGATATATAGTAGTCCACATTTGTATTATATATCATTAAAACAGCTTTCGTTTATGTGTTATTTTGTTGTTGAGTAGGTGGAAATTGGTTTCGTTTTAGACTTTTAATCCTTTATAATGAAACTTCAACTTCCATACCCTAGGATTAATTAAAGTACAGTTTTACTGAATTTTAAATTTCTTTATTTTATTCCTTCTTGATTTACACCCCAATGGTCTTTTCCTCCTTTTCCTTAACCACTATAATTATAGGGAATTTTCGTCAAGATTTCCCTCCCGATATGAGCTGATCCCTAGTCCGTGCTGCTCATTTAACTGTTAATACTGATTTACTGTTAAGTTTCGTGTACGGCTTTTGTTCCTCCTGGTAATGATAGTCTTCGGCGTCTGAAGCTAAGCAATTGGGGGTTATTAAGAAAGAGGGGGCGTGAAATTGCAATGATTTGATTAGTTCGATTCTAATGCAGGCGATGGTGTGCTAAATTACAATACGCGAGTACAACTGCCGGTTACCTCTCATTAGAAGAAGGAATTCCTCGGCCTGGCTTTCATCTCGGCCGCAATTGTAACATCTCAGAGTCGTCCATCATTTTCGCCCCGATCTGTGATGAATGTGGCATTTATGCCCCGATTTCGGCATTGCAGCAATATTAGCCCGCCATATCTCTCTCTCTCTCTCTCTCTCTCTCTCTCTCTCTCTCTCTCTCTCTCTCTCTCTCTCTCTTTTATTAATGGTCTATAAACAATGGTGTGTTTCTTCATGTACCGCTTGTAAGTCTTGTTGGTTTCTATCTTCGTTCATCATCGTTGGGTGATGGATATCTTTGTTTCCTCTTGTCAGGTTCATGGCACAAGGAAACTAATATTGATCGGGTGAGCGTAGTTCACACACACGCACATGAACTCTCTCTCTCTCTCTCTCTCTCTCTCTCTCTCTGCACGTAGGTTTTCAATAGTTACGCCTTAGTAATGTACTGTTGTTATGTTTTAGTTGCCAATATCGGGAAGTATATTTATCCCTTCGAAAATTTCTGAATAAGGAGAGAGAGAGAGAGAGAGAGAGAGAGAGAGAGAGAGAGAGAGAGAGAGAGAGAGAGAGAGAAGGATCGTAATTAAAGTCTGACCATTTCCAACCGTAATCATTGGGGCTGCAAATAATCCATTTCCTGGAACCAGTCTCTTAATGGGTTCGACATGTGACTTTGGCTCTAGTACTGACCCTAGTGCTGAAGGATTGCGCGTACAGCGCTTATTGCGTCTCTCTCTCTCTCTCTCTCTCTCTCTCTCTCTCTCTCTCTCTCTCTCTCTCTCTCTCTCTCTTTTTCTTCAAATATAGATGTCCCAAGACATTCTTTCCAGTACATGAAATATTCTTGGTCCCGTGTAAATCTGAATTTCCGGTACGTGAGTTATGAAATACGGTAGAGGGATGTTCCTGAATTAGTTTCTCGTGAGTGATGTTTAAAGGCATTTTTGTTTGTTTGTCCTAATTTGCGACATTGCAAATGTGTTGTAATGTAACACCGTTTCAACTATGTGATTTTTTTTTCCTCAGGATACGAAATCAATATTTTTTGTAGAATACATAAAATACATATTTTAAACATCTTTACAGTAGTTACCGTATTTCCCGTGTCATAAGACGCTACAAGTGGTAAGACGCACCCTTAATTATTAAGCAAAGCAGATTTGGAAAAAAAATGAGGATTTTAAAAACTGAGCTAGCAGTAATTCCTAGTCAGTGTGATTTTTATTTGTCACAGTAAATTTTCACATTTTGGTTGCATTACTAAAGGATCAAGTTAATATTAATTAGTTCCACGCTGCTTATCCCAATTTTATCACATTTCTACATACGAAACCTCTAAACCTATCATAGTTGCCACCAAAATTACACGTTTAGTGTTTGCTGTTTGGTGTTTCAAGTATTGTTTACATTAATGGAGTGTAGAGAAGTATAATTCCAGTAATATTTCCCAAATTCCTCATATAGCTTACAAATTTTCCCACAAAATTAATTATTGATCAAAGAAGTCTAGAAATTCCTTTATGTGGAATACTTTTGCTAATGTAGGGGACTCTGGATCTAGTTATTTTTCCTCTGACTTGGTAACACTGCACTCAACTAACAGATGTTTTTACTAAGGTCGTATTCAACAACTGTTTGTTTGTATTTTTTTGGAACTCAGGCAACAAAATCGTTATCAAAATATTGCTTTAATACAAAATATAACAAAAAATGTGTGAAAATAGATAAAATACTGCATAAACAACTAATATGACACAGCGTCGTCTGCTAAGAGACCACTAGTTGGCATGTTTGCTTGTAGAAGGGATTGGCGAGTCATCAGCTGATTACCAAAATAAACAAATATCTTGCTTGCTGCAGAACTTCACTAAATGAAAAGCAATATAAGAATAATTTTATTTATTATATATGAATAACAATTGTAGGTTTATATTTTATGTCTGGTGAGTGTGAGTGCTTGTATGTCATTAGTTGGGTATTTGGGGGTTGTCAAACTCTATACAAGTTTTTCTTAGTGTTAAGACGCAGGGTGATTTTTCGGGGTATTTTAGTGGAAAAAAGTTGCGTCTTATGACACGGGAAATACGGTATATTCATTGGCGTGGTATTTATTTCTATTTGTGTATTTAATTCGCAGCAATAGAAGATATTCTCATTTATTGCTGTTAGGTACGGATAAATTACTGGTATTGATTTTTCACTTAATATATAAACAACAACAAATTCCGCCGTTTCTAGTTGGCCGCAGGGCAAACACCTCACACATGTCAATTCATGTCTGAGGTTAGCCCAGTTTTTATCACCACGCTAGCCAACTACGGATTGAAGATCGCTCACAGCAAACCTACCCAGTAAGGGTGTCCCTGACTAGTACAGCTGATCATGGCGATATGCAACCCTTTCGCCCCGTTAAGGTATCCCCACTCAGAAAGTGACGATATATATATATATATATATATATATATATATATATATATATATATATATATATATAGTATATAGTATATGTATTATACCCATGAAAGGAAAAGTGTAAAGACTTGATTGGATAGTACGTGTCCTATTGGTAACATCAAACTACTCGCAATAAGACGAAAGTACTAGCTATGTTCAATTCTTTAAGTCGTTACTTTTCCTTTCATGGTGGCAATATGCATATTTTAAGCTCATTAAGTATCATCTGTGAGTATGTATATATATATATATATATATATATATATATATATATACACACACACACACACACACATATATATATATATATATATATATATATATATATATATATATATATATATACTGTGTATATATATATATATATATATATATATATATATATATGATGGGATAACCTTTGGATCGTCGAACAAAAAACGGCTGTTGCTTCTAGCCTAAAAAGATTAAGGTCATATGAAGGAATTTTCAAAGATATTGGCATCGCACACAATACAATATCTCTCTCTCTCTCTCTCTCTCTCTCCTCTCTCTCTCTCTCTCTCTCTCTCTCTCTCTCTCTCTCTCTCTCTCTCTCTCTCTCCTTTATCCTGGATATTTTCTTCATAGCAAAGAGTGAAGAGGAGGGCTAAGTAGTGAAAGAAAATTATACATGAATGATCAGGTTTTTGCTGTTATTATTATTAACACAAAATTTTGATATAAAATGTGGTAGTGGATCTGTTGTGACAATGTTTGCGTACTGTTGATGTTAATGTGTGTGTTTGTAAAGGGAGAGGGAGAGAAATTCAGGCGAGAAAAAAATTAAAATTGCGTCAGGAGAAAACTGGAAATTAATATTTTTTATCCGTATCTTACTACCTTTTTGGTGCCCACACTTTTATTGCAATTTTCATGCCATGAGAGATGTAATGATTCATTAATGATGTTTTGGTGGCCTATTGGAAACGTACATGTCAAGCGTTCTGCTGGACGGGAGATTGAGTCCACCTTAAGCTCGGTAGTTTTTGTAGTGTCTGCAACCTCACCATCCTTGTGAGCTAAGCATGACGGGCGTGAGATTTAGTGGAACTGTAGGATCTACCTGCTGTGTTATCAGCAGCCATTGCCTTGCCCTTCCTGATCCAAGCTTGGGTTGAAAGGGTCTTGGGTATTGATCATATGTATATATGGCCACTCTCTAGAGCATTGTCACTGTCCCTTGGCTCTGCCATTCATGAGCGACCTTTAAACCTTTAAAACCTTTGAGTAGTAAAACATGGAAGTGTTCGTGTCTCTCGGAAAGATTCTCGCTCGATTCTTAAATTAAATGGAGCCTCCACTGGATGACATCACCCTTTGGGGTATCACCCTGAAGGGATGTCGATCTTCGCCCTTTTCTGCTCTGCAATTCCTTCCCCCTTTCGCTCCGTCTCCTTTTTTTTTTACTCTACTCACAAATCATAGTGTTTTTCTCACATAAATTTTTTGAATTGCGGGCTTTAATTCTCTCTCTCTCTCTCTCTCTCTCTCTCTCTCTCTCTCTCTCTCTCTCTCTCTCTCTCTCTCTCTCTCTCTCTCTCTCTCTCGTGTGACAACCGGATCATTCATCTTATACTTTCCGGATTTATGTGTTTATTTCGTGTCAACAAAGTTTTATTTACATTTTCCTTTTTGGGCCTCCTCTTCTCCTGATCCTTTTTTTCATTCATTCTATTCCATCGGAAGGATTTTCCTGTATGGTTATTCTCTTCTTTTCCCCCTTTTAGCTCTTTAGATGGGATTATTTATTCAGTGTTGGGATATTCTTTCCAAACTTTATTCAAATGGCTTTTCAGAAACTGTTATGTTGACCGTTGAAATTTAGCAAACTTTTTAAGGTTCCCTTGTTTACATTTCTTTAACCCTCCATATTTTATGTTTTATTTTTTATGGATTGACTCATTCGGCATGTCACAGGATATTTTATTTTTACTATCCATGTACAGTACATATAAAGAAATCAGTGTGCGATGATTCTTTATATAATCAGTCCCATTATTCTATGACAAGTTTAATTTTTTTATATGGATGGACTCATTCGGTATGTCACAGGATATTTATTATATATAAGATACCTATAAAATAAATGCAGTGTACGGTGATTCTTCATACAATGAGAATTCTATGATATTCAACACTGTACTTTTTACATACATATATTGTATTTTTATGAGGGTGGTGATTAACCGCCTAATGGCTTTTATCGAGATACACAGAACTTACATTCCCAAAACAAATACAGAAGAGGTGGTCTTTGGTCCCTAATACAGTCGTGTGATTTTAGATTTAAGCGATTAGTCTGGTAACATATTTTTTATGACCTATTAAAGAAATTTCATGACCACATGTTAGTAAATTGTACGATCCTTGATTAAATCTACTTTCTCATTCAGTTTTTTAAGTCTTTTTTAATGTTTTGAATATACGAAGCATATTATTTTGACCTTTGACATTATCGTTTGATTCGAATTAGATTTTCTTTGTGCTCTTCAAAAGAATTGACAGATTGCTGAGATAACTATTAAGTATTTAAACAGATATTTCTATAATAAAATTGGTGAATTGACCCACGCGACTCTTCTAGTAGTTAACCTTTCTTGTTAAGTATCTTTCCAAGTCTCCGTAACTGGATGACAGCGTTGTATCCTAACGGACCTTGTTCTTGATGTACTACTTTAATCAACGCACCTCGGAAAAGAAATCTATAGTTTATTGATTATCGATATAATAGATTCTGTTCCCTCTCTCTCTCTCCATTATTGACCTACATAGGAATGTTCTTCCCCCTTCTACTTTATCACCTTTCCTACCCTGATTTTTTTTTTCGAACGTTGATTTTTGTTTTCCTTTTTTGCTCTAACTTGTGGAAGTCTATTGAACATCATGCTTAGTAATTTTTTTTTTCCCAGTTTCTCTTTATTTCACGGGGTGGATAAACCTTCTTTCCTCCCTTCCTCCCCCTACCTCCCTTAATCCATTGCTTTTCACATCCTCCCCTGTGGGTTTCCCCCTCGTCTCCGCAGCAGATTTAATCCCTTACTGTGGGATTTTTCGCGTCATTTAGCCTGGAGTAGACCCAGGATTTATGGTTCTCTATAGAGCAATACTCAAAGAATTTACTCTGTGGACCTGGCCATAGAAGGTGTCCCAGTACCAGGGAGGAATAAGCAAATATTACTTATATGCCTTACTGCTTCTACTCTCGGCGTCATGTCTATTATTATTATTATTATTATTATTATTATTATTATTATTATTATTATTATTATTATTGTTGTTGTTGTTGTTGTTGTTCATCTTGTACGTAATTTCTAAGTTAAATCCGGGTAATTTTTAAGTTCCTTAGCGACGTGTTTCAAGCAGTAAAGGACGTCTGTTTTTATTATTATAATTATTATTATTATTATTATTATTATTATTATTATTATTATTATTATTATTATTATTATTGTTGTTGTTATATATTATTATTATTATCATTATTATTATTATTATGCTGATGATGATGAATTTGTGGAAGCGTTGATTTACAGTTATGCGCCAAGTGTTGACCCTAGTCCGAAATGATCAAACGTGTATAAATTACAGTTTACATACAAATAATTGTTTATGAGAATTCTTTTCCAGATCGTTAAAGCGGAGAAATTAATATAATGGTGAGAATATTCGTGAAAGTACGTTAATTGGGGTTTCTTTCGAATGGCTTCCGTAAAAGGTTAATTGATTATCATAGGTGACAGGTTTATTGATGCCCCATGTTTATGTTCGTCGTGCTAACTAAGGTTTCTTATTGTGTGAAAATGTTTGCGGTTCGTTGGATTCGCTTTCATCGGAATGATTTTTTAAAAATATTTAATGAATTGGAGGAGGATCAATGCTATCCAGCAGGATATAAAGTCAGATATGTCTTTTGTTCTGTATAAGTTTGTCTTTTTATTTGTTTCTTCTTTTAAATGCGAGAACCTTTCAACATTTGATAATATTCATGGTAATGATAATATTCTTTTTTTAAGTATTTCACTATTTTATAATAATAATAATAATAATAATAATAATAATAATAATAATAATAATAATAATAATGATAATAATAATAATAATAATAATAATAATAATAATAATAATAATAATAATAATAATGATAATAATAATAATAATAATAATAATGATAATAATAAATAATAATAATAATAATAATAATAATAATAATAATAATAATAATAAATATTATTTTTTTTTTATTAGCAGATCCATTCAATAAGAAAGAATAGTAAAATAAAGTCATTTAACATTTATTTCGTACTTTTTATATACCAAATGCATCATGAACCTCGTGTACAATATTATTCAGATACAATGCTTCCTGAATGTTAATAAATTTAGTTGAAAATTCATAAATGTAAAAAATATCTTCACCATGGTCTCCTGCTATGTAATAGAAACCGATTACCAGTAATTTACAGGATTACTGGTTACGGGGTCCTTTGACTGGCCGGACAGTACTACATTGGATCCTTCTCTCTGGTTACGGTTCACTTTCCCCGTGCCTACTCATACACCGAATAGTCTGGCCTTTTCTTTAGAGATTATCCTCTGTCCTTATACACCTGACAACACTGAGATTACCAAACAATTCTTCTTCACCCAAGGGGTTAACTACTGCACTGTAATTGGTAGTGGCTACTTTCCTCTTGGTAAGGGCAGAGGAGACTCTTTATCTATGGTAAGCAGATCTTCTAGGAAAAGGACTCTCCAAAATCAAAACATTGTTCTCTTAGTCTTGGGTAGTGCCATAGCTTCTGTACCATGGTTTTCCACTGTCATGGGTTAGAGTTCTCTTGCTTGAGGGTACACTCGAGCACAATATTCTATCTAATTTCTCTTCCTGTTGTTTTGTTAAATTATTTAAAGTTTATGTATGAAATATTTATTTTAATGTTGTTACTGTTCTTAAAATATTTTATTTTTCCTTGTTTCCTTTTCTCACTGGGCTATTTTCCCTGTTGGGGCCCCTGGGCTTATAGCATCCTGCTTTTGCAATTTGGGTTATAGCTTAGCAAATGATAATAATAATAATAATAATAATAATTGTAAATATATACACATAGGGTGTCCATACCCTAAAAATGCGGTAATATGCCTTGCTGTGCCATATCTCTCACATATGTAACAAAAAGGAAGGATATGTCATTGGAGGATCTAATTTATTCATAATTTCCGTTTTAGAAAAATTTATTATTTCAATTTTCCTTATACTTTTTAAGAATAAAAGAAAATCATTTTGATAACTTCAACTCGCTAGAATTCTGATTTTGAACTCCCCTTGATGAATTAAAAAAACATCAACCTTAAATTTACCTTAGAATGACCGTCATAGCGTGAAACATTAGTTTAAAGGGACTGATAAACAAATATATATGTAAAGTTTTCATATTTTTTACGTTTATGCACATTAGCCACACAAATTATATTGGAAAGACAGCTTTTACGGGAAGAAAAAAAAAATCACATCTACTTTACTTACATTTATGGCTAACGATTTTTACAGCAAGGCATAGGATTTTTTTTTTTCTTTTTGGCTAACTTCAACAGTACATTCATGCATTTTATTCTTGTGACAGCTTTTTACGAAATGCAATGAATCACAACTATTTCACTTCAGAAGTTACACAAAAATGTAATTCTAGCATAAAAACTTGACGTTACTCAGATTGTCCAAAAAAGGAAAATCGCTAAACACAAAGCTTTCTGTGAGAGATGAGTTTACAGCGGCCAGGGTGTCAAGCAGAAAAAATATATTTAAAGACAAATCGTGTTTTATAACATAGGAGTATTATTTTTACATAGTAAACATGCCATATACTTATTTAAACTACTGGAGATTTATTTGTTTCAAGATAAAGAACCAAACAAATTCTCGGAAACAGGAGCTTATGGCACAAAGGTGAATAATGAGGTACACTAATAAAATGCAGATGTACAGTTTGTTTGTTTGTCAACCGGAATAGTTATCATAAAGCTTTTCCTCTGTACATTAGTTTTAAAGTTGTATTGTAGTGGGCTGGGAAAGTGCAGGCATACATCTAGTTGTATGAATGGTTATGTATTTATTCATTCTGAAAAACCTGTTTACATCAACGAGATAATTGCAAAAACTAGGTTTTGAAACGCCGTAGAATTTTATTAAATTTACTAGAAGGATGGCCTATGGATCAAGAACTAATTGATGAGATTTTGGGGAAATCTAATGTGGATTCAGAATTTTTTCTTAGAATTTATTTAACTTTTCCAAATAGACCAATTTTCTGATCTGTTTGCAAATTTTTACCAAACTAAAAGTATAATTGTAATGGGGAAAGTCAACCAAAAGTGCGTCATATAAGTTTCCCAATTTTTAAGATATCATTTAAACCGCATTATGTGGGGGAAAATATGCTTCTATGGAAAGGACTAGGCGGATGTAAGCGCTTACACAGCTTTATAGTTTAAGGTCTCCATATTTGTGTCTGTGAGCCAGTAAGTGATTGGTTTCCTTCTTTCGATGTTTTCATTAAGATGTGACAATTGCTATCTCTCTCTCCTCTCTCTCTCTCTCTCTCTCTCTCTCTCTCTCTCTCTCTCTCTCATATCCATTCCCCTCTCCTCCTCCTCCTCCTCCATAATCTGTTGGGAGGCGCCGGCATTGAATACCCAAGTCTGCTGTCTCTCGCAATCTCCTTAAGTACATTGCATCAGGTATTGTGATACTTTGATTTGTCTAATGGCCATCCCAATTGATTGAAAATCCGAGTGGGCGTTCGTACGTTCGCATACCCGATGCCTGATTCCCCCCGATCGATGCATTTCAGACAGACTAAGCCTCCGGGTATGACGCCGTTCGATTGTTTCTTGGGTGACACCAGAAGACAGCTAAGTATTTATTATTTTTTTCCCTGGCGGTGACATCCCCTTATCGACTGTCAGTTGTTTTAAAGAGGAAAGCATCGACGAAATAACGGGGTCGTTTCTCTCTCTCTCTCTCTCTCTCTCTCTCTCTCTCTCTCTCTCTCTCTCTCTCTCTCTCTCTCTCTCGACTATTTATGGATTGCGTTATTCGACAAATCAATAATTGATTCGTTATCTGTCATCCTTTAGGTGGGGAGGTTTTTTTTTTTTCTTTCTCTCTGAGGAGGAGCATCCTCAATACTTTTTGTTCATTTCAGGTATTAGTTTTCTTGGGAAATATACATTTTCTCCAGATGGTGGTGGTGGCGTTGGTAGAATTGTGAATGTTGAAGGAAAGAGAGAGGAAAAACAGATATTTGGTTACATGCGGAAACTATTTCCCGTGAATCAATACAATGTGATAGTAGTATATCCTGGTAAAAAGAACTCGCAACATTTCCTTGTTTGTAATTATTAAATCTACTTTTTCATATTTTATGAAAATAGATGCACAATTTTGACCGATTCGTTTTATGAATTTTATCTGTATTTTATATTTATGGAAGTTGCAATTATTCATTAATTTTATAATAGGGTTTATTATGAATAGAATATTTCTTCCAAAGAAAGAACACTTTAAATAAGGCCATTATCCTGAACGTCTTTTGGATATATCATTCTTTGTATATGTTTTATTTTACTACTGTTTAGTTATATGGAATATTCACCCACATAAGATAACCATAAAGTTATTGGTTTTAAGTTACGTTATTTTATCTGGGATTCTAAAAAAAAGTTCTTCTCAATCATGCTAATGCGCTCAGTATTCTTGAACCTTGTGCATTAATAATTACTCCGAAAATTACGTACATTTTTTTTCATCAGTGGATTATTTTTCCCCTGTCCGTTTCTATGTATATATATATATATATATATATATATATATATATATATATATATATATATATTATATATATATATATATATACGTTGCATATCATATATGGCATTGTATGGACACTTGCTGCAAGTAGTGTATATTTTGTGATAAATGACTCTTCCCTTCCTTTTGGATACATGAATATAAAATTTTTAGTGAAAAACAAAGATTTCTGTGGATTGTACATGTGTTCTCTTTCATACATTCATAACAGCTGACTACAGATCGCATCTTATTCTTTAATGGCAAGATTATGTATATGAATGGAGACCAACATATCACCCACATAAACTTGCCATTCCAGTCAAGTAACCCTTTTCACCAACATAGGCCATTTCACCTAGACTCCTCTGGGAAATCGTCAGCGTAATGCTATATAAATAAAGAGACGGCATCATTACTATTAGCCTCATTGACCTAGCTCCCCTTTGGCGACCCTCCCTCGCCACCTATGCCTCCCCCCCTTACTCTCGCTATCTGGTAAATAATGTAACACTTGTCCTTTCTTGGATATTTAAGGTTCTAAAAGGGGAGGAGACGCCATTTGCATTAATCTCGAGCCATATGAGGGTGCGTTCAGGTGGTGCCTCTCTCTGCGAGATGTTTTGTGTTTACGAAGGTGAGTTTGAATGTGACTCACTGAGATATTAACGATTGTTTTGTAACATATATTCAAGTTTTATAGTTGAGTATGGTAATTTCATTCCAGCAAATGTTTTTATGTTGAACAGGCTGACACACTATAAGGAGGTATGCGATTTAATTCAACGTTGTTATTGATCCCAAGATATCTTATATTATTTCATCTTTATTCATATCGTTTATTCATTTCCTTTTCTCACGGGGCTATTTTTCCCTATTGGAGTCCTTGTTCTTATAGCATACTACTTTTCCAACTTGGGTTATAGGATAGCTAATAATAATAATAATAATAAAACTCAAGTAAACTGAGGTGCAGGAATAAGAAGAATACAGGCTTTAAAACTTATATAAAATTTAACCACTTTTTTATCCGAAACTGCTTTTGGATCGGGAGGGAAACGATCTGAACGTCTCAAATCTAGAAAGGAGGACCTGCCACATAAACCTGGCCGTTCTCATGGCATGGAAAGGGGCAGTTACAGGTAAACAAGCCAATTTCGAGTCGTTTGAGCCCCCCCGCTTATAAATAGGCTTGGTGCCGAAATTGGTAGTTTTGTGCGTGTTTTGCACACCAGCGTTATGAATCACGAAGGGGCCTCGATCGGCGAAGAGTTATTGTTCCTACCCAGAAATCCTCCTTGGCTTTTAAGCCCATAATGACGGTCGTTAACCTCGTCATGCATTCGCTTTTAGGGTTATTGCCGGCATAGTTTTCATGACTAATTGATGACCCCCCCCCCCCTCTCCTTCCAGTGTGCATGGTGTTTCCCCCGATGAAATAACCCCCCTCCTCCTCCCCCTCCCCCCAACTAAATTCCCACTACCTTTTTGAGCCCCTCCTTCGCATGCTCTTAAGGAAAGACGCACGCACACGAGATTGCTTCATAGTTGGGCGGTAATTGAATTCCTTTTTTATAGCCTTCATGTCTTCACCCGTTATCATGCAAGGATAAGAAACATTTATCGCTGTCTTTATTCTCCAATCTGATTTATCAAGGGGAAGGAAAAGGGCCCCTTTAAAACATTGGCTTGGGTAATGTTGGGGGTGGGAATAACACGGCCATATTTTATAGAGCTTGTTAGTAGACAGGATGGAATTTGGTTTGATTGTTTTTTTTTTTCTTCTTCTTCTTCTTCTTTGTATACACGGAGTCTTGACGATTAATGTGGCATTTTCTGAAAATGGGCGTACATTTTATGGTTAATTCAAAGTATATTTTTTTATTTCTTTATGTGAAGATGGACTCAGGGCAGACATTTAAATGCTAGTATCTTGTTCAGAGAAAACGAAATAGAAAAAATAAAGTCGGAGAAAGATTTCAATTGCTGGCGGCTCCTTGGCAAAAGAGAAGGCCACCTCGTAAAGGAGGGAAGGTTATGGAAAACTGGAAAACTAAAGTAGAAGAAAAATCTGTAAACACAAAATTGGAAAAAAAAAATGTATGAAATTTAGTATTTTTCTTTAGTGTGGACGATTCCAGTCATTTATTACAGTCGTTTCTATACATAATCTTCAGGTAACATGGGGTATTTTATAAAAATGATTCTCGAACATATTTCGCATTAAAAGTTTAACAAACTATGACGAAACTTCTTGACTCTAACTTTGGTAAATGCAAGATAGAAGTCAAAATATTTGGTTGATATCAATCAAACATGTCCTTAGTTGTATCGATCATATAACAAAACATTATGAGTGTAAGTCAACAATTTTATTCACCTTCTCCTTCACAAGTTATTAACTGACTGAACTTCGGTAACCCAATTATATATATATATATATATATATATATATATATATATATATATATATATATATATATATATATATATATATATTTTTTTTTTTTTTTTCTTAACTAAGTCGCCATATATTTGTTCCATGGCAAATATAAAAAAACAAATGCTTAAATGTCACTGGAATATTATTATTTTCCCGTCAAATACACTGATTGAATTCATTTATTCAAATAAGCAACCGATGGAAGGACAGCATCGATTTTAAAACGACGCCCAATCTGCCTTGTGCCGATGTTTACTTATAATTTCTGGAGTAATTGTTCTTTCCTCGTTTGTTTTGGCACGTTAATAACATTAGTCGCTTAAGAGCGCGCAAAGAAACGCTCATAATAGACGCGTTCGTAAGGGAGACGCATAATAGCTATCGAAAACATCGATTGCTGCTCTAATTATGGCAGAAAAGCAATATTACGTTGGCAATCACTTAGACGCGATTTGATATTGATCTTCATCGAGTTATTTTCCCGTATTTTTTATTTTTTTATTTTTACGATTAGAGCTTGCAATTGATGCCCGTTACAATGATTTTTCCCCTCTGTCAGTAATTAGGGAGTCATGATTGACAGCTATTGATTATTCCTTTTTATTAATTTCGTAATCTATGAAAGATATAATTTACTCATTCCATTAGATATGAAAAAAGCAGTTATATGATTTACTCATTCCATTGTATATGAAATAAGCAGTCATAGAGTTATGAGATCAATATTAGTGATTAGCCTGTGAGCCAAACTAGCCAGCGGTACAGTATTGTATACCTTTGAAATGAGGATTAATAGTGTACTCTATTAATCCTGTTTGAAATCATCCACGGTGCATGAATTCGGAAGAGCCATGAACAGTCAAGTCGATTTCTTGTTTTAACTGCGTGCAATGGAACCCCGTCGCGAAATGAGCTCAGCAGCGATTTGCCAGTCCGAATCCCTTTGCAGGAAAAAAGAAAAAACTAATCAAAACAAATCCTCAGCTTCATGCGTCGCAGGAGGACAAGAGTCGGGATAAGTTGGCCGTCATTATTGGATCGACATCCGCAAACATATATTCTCTCTCTCTCTCTCTCTCTCTCCTCTCTCTCTCTCTCTCTCTCTCTCTCCCCCGAGTATTTATATTGAATCTATTAAACCATTCATTACACCCGTTTTTTTCTCTCTTTGTTCATAGTGTTTACAATAAATTGTTCATTACACTGCTCTCTCTCTCTCTCTCTCTCTCTCTCTCTCTCTCTCTCTCTCACCGAGTATTTATATTAAATCTATTAAACCATTCAATACACCATTTTTTCCTCTCTTTGTTCGTAGTGTTTACAATAAACTGTTCATTACACTGCTCTCTCTCTCTCTCTCTCTCTCTCTCTCTCTCTCTCTCTTTCTCTCTCTCTCTCTCTCTCTCTCTCTCTCTCTCTCTCTCTCTCTCTCTCTCTCTCTCTCCGAGAATTTATATTAAATCTATTAAACCATTCATTACACGATTTTTTCCTCTCTTTGTTAGTAGTGTTTACAATAAACTGTTCATTACACTGATCTCTCTCTCTCTCTCTCTCTCTCTCTCTCTCTCTCTCTCTCTCTCTCTCTCTCTCTCTCTCTTTGTGGAAAAAAATATTTGTCTCGCCACTTGTGCTGTTTCTCGCCTTGAGAACTTGATCAAAATAATCGGTTGAAAAAACGAATTAGCGCGAAGTGGAACAATAGAGTGCGCCTACTGCACAGCGGGCAACTATTGATTATAGGGAGATTTTCTATTACATTTGTGATATCATCAACATAATGGGGGTGACGGATTGGGCGGGGCGGGGGTAGGAGGACCCGAGGAGGAGGAGACGGGTAGGGGGATCTGTAAGAGAGGCTTTAGGACAATGCAGGGTTCATGAGAGAGAGAGAGAGGTGAGTAATTTATGCATGCATATATATGGAGTATGGTCGCACGAGAGATCGTGCAAAAACAGTTGGAGAACGAAGCAAACTAAAACGAGTAAAATAAATAAACAAAGGGTTATTTATTAGATACATACCTAGTATCTAGATGTGATGTTAATTTATTTAAATTTTCTTGTGTTTGATAAGTGATTCAAAAGATATTCCCATTTAAGAAAATAAAGAGTGACTCATGATTCTTCGTCTTATCTATTAACGTTTATGCGTTATCTTAGGCCTCGATACGTTGTCTTATAATTATAAGAACTAATGGCACATTTTGAGAAACGTTTTATTGCACAAAGCCTGTCATTGATGAAAAGAATTCCAGAAAATATAACTTGAAGATTCCAAGTGACAGTCATAATTATAATCACCATCTCTATATCATAAGGACACCGTCTAATTTTGCAAGCGTAGAAAATTAGATTACTTTAAACCTAAAACTTTTTTCTTGATAATATACCATATTTAACTTCCTTAGGGGTGTCCTATTGCTTCTTTTTCAGGAATAGAATAAAACTCTGGTGCCGGTCTTAATCATTTCATCATTGAAGACGGCTACAGACTGGCCTTGAGAGATTCACAGACAGACGTAGAATTTGGTGTTTTACAATTTGTTAGAATCATAGAAATCTTGGTTAATCGTTTTTTTTCATGAAAGAGATTATAGTTTTAAACCACTAAATATTTTTTTTTTTTTTTTTTTGAGTTTTGATAAAGATTGTTAGAGCAATTTACTTATAAAATGAAGATCTGATGGCGATTGACAGGTTTTGGTGTTATTAGTATCTTCGAGACTCCCATTGGCCTTTATATTGAATCAATGTTATATCATTAAACATTAAAACAAATTTTACTTCAATGGCTATTTGATATTTTAAGATTTTAGGAGTCACGATATGGTGACATACGAATTTGGAGATGCAAAATGTCACAACCTCTGTTTTCACCATTATCGTCATTTTCCTTTGTTGATCATCGTCGTCGATTCCTGTAACTGGTAAAGCTGAAGACACGAGAATGTATTTTTCCGTTACCTTTAAATTTTAGATCCAAAATCACACAATACAGGCCATCATAAAAAACCCTCTTCTCTCAGAAGAAATCGTCTGTGACCATTTGCAAGAGGACCACTTGACTTGTTCTCCGCAGCCACTAAAATCTATGGTCATTGAAAAGCCTTTCCTCTTTGAATATTACCTTTTGAAAGCACATCCTTTACCTATTTTCAACTGAGCTAAGCATTATTTATTGTGTTATTGAAGCAGAGACTACAACTTTGATGTACACATCAAAAGGACCTGGATATTGGTTAATATGTGTCAGGCCGTCCTCAAAACCATACAAAGGATTGCATTAAATTGCTCGAGTAGCATTGATTTTGGTCATATTTTTCCCTTTTTGTTTGTTTGAATTGGTCACTGATTTTTAAAATCGTACTGATCATCAGTCAAATCTTCTTATAAATTGTTATTACTTACTGTATCTCGCATTAATGTTACTGAAGTTCATACTTTATATTTCGGATTGTATGGAACCGCAGATGTTCTGTAAACCAAATAAATGGTCATTATGCAGCAACATTATCATATCTTTGTAGTGTTGATTGTTATAGCAGATTCAGGTTGATAGAAAATTGAAGCTATGTGAAGACCATGCCCTTAATTAAGTGGTAAGACGATCTTGGGTAAGACTCCTTAGTATTTATAACATCTCGTAAAGATTTAACTCGCTTAAGAATCTTAAGTGTATTCGCTTTCGTGAGAAAAGTTAATACCCGATGTTGGTGGTATTAGAATTACCGAAAAATATATAGAAAAGGTAATATGATGGATGAAGTTGAACCCTAACAAAACTCAAAGTATGATTCTAAATAGGTCAAGAACAGTGGCTCCTCAACATCCCAGATCTTTCCATTGGTAATATGTTTTTAACTGTATTCAACTCATTTAAAATTCTATTGTGATGCTAAGTTGCAAATTTGCTTTGACAAGCACATTCGGTCTTGTCTGTTTCGTCAAATACAAAAAAAAAAAAAAAAAAAAAAAAATACCGAAAATATTTTAAGATTTTTCGGTGATGATCTATCTATCCTGAGGAAATGTTTTATACTAATTATTCCATTCTACCATTGTCTCAAGTATTGTTCGCCCGTCTCGTTTTCAGCTGCGGACCCATTGTAATTTATTTTACATAATTCTGATCTGGATATTAATCTCTGGTACGTCATTCAGTTAGTTCTTTGTCCATGTTGCATAAGAGTTTTCATATTATAGACCATGCATTGCATTCGGATCTTCCCAGAGTGTACCATCCTGTTCGTAGTAGTAGGTATGCAGGGAATGCCAACAGTCTTACCTTATCTATGATAAGGCTCCGTACTACACATATTCTAGAAGTTTCATTCCTGCTGTGACCAGATTGTGGAATGGATTTCCTAATTTAGTGTTTGAATCGGTAGAATTTCGGAAGCTCAAACTTGTTGCAAATACTTTTCTGTCGAACAGACCGACATCAGTCTTGTTTCATAATTGATGTATAACAGATCTATTAACGTTTTAACTAACCTTGAACATTTTATATTCTTATAACGGATTACATATATTTTATCGTTATTTCTCTATATCCTATCCCTTCTGGGCTCTTTTCTTTGTTGAAGCCCTTGGGCTTGTAGCATCCTGGTTTTCCCAACTAGGTTTGTATCTTGGATAATAATAATAATAATAATAATAATAATAATAATAATAATAATAATAATAATAATAATAATAATTGATAGTA
>NC_090728.1:91979470-91981970 GCF_036898095.1 Palaemon carinicauda
ATTTCTAGAGACTGTAAATATCCCGGTTAACGATCCGTAAAATATAATAGCACAGAAAGATACACGCACACACACATATATATATATGGTATGTGTATATGTGTATATATATATGTATATACACACACATATATATATATACATATATATATACAAAGTTTCTTCATACCATTTTCTAATTATTATCAGTATTTATCTTTGGCTTTATATACACACACACACACACACACACACACATATATATATATATATATATATATATATATATATATATATATATATATATATTTATATGCAGAACTAGATATTCAACTTTAGGGGTGTTATGCATACGCTATTAGATATTAGCAGATATTCGTGGATCAATATTTGGAAATATGAAAGTCAAAAGTATTAGTGATAGGGCCAATATATACAGTGTATATAGATAGATAGATAGATAGATAGATAGATGTATGCATGCATATACAGTATATGTATATATATGTACATTGTTACTTTCAGCATCATAATTTTTTTATCCTTAACCACTTATCTCCTGACGTCACCATATGTTCATATTTTCAAGGGAGACAAATGACTGCAGCTTTCATCATAACAGAAATGAACAACGAACCAAATTAATTTGATCTAATAATCCTTTGGAGGTTAGATGAGATCAGGGGAGTCAGCGCTTCATTTTGACCTGTCTGTCTGTTTACTCAGGAATGTCACGTTCCACTGGCAATGATTACCACAGGGATATAAAGCCAGTTTGAGCTTATGCTTTCCCAAGCGGCATAAGAAAAATGTGACCAGTGTGTGATTCATTAGGAAGTATAATTCTTAAAAGTGTTTATTGCCTTCGCCAAAATCAAGGAGTTGTGAAGGATGTGTCGTCTGTTTTTTAGTTTATTTATATATGTTTTTGAGCAACTTTACACAAGAACTGCTGTACCAATTTTGTCAAACTTGGTAGTCTCGCTGGATATATCCCAAGGATGATTTTGCAACTTTTGGATAAAGTACATTAACGTGCAAGTATGTCGCAGTACTTTGAAAAAGTAAATGTCAAATGTTTTTTTTTTTTTTTTTTGGGGGGGGGGGGGGGGAAATAACTACGCAAAAACTACCGAACTAATGTCAACGTAACATGGTGTACATATGGGGTATGACCCAGGAACAAGTCCATTAGAGGTTGAAGAAAATACGTCGAAGTAGAAGTACGTAGTGAAGCTAAATAATACTGTTTGGCGTGGTAAAGGCATGCTCTCTTACAGAGTGACCCTCTAGTTGAATAAAGAAAATACGCAGCTTCGGTTATATGTGTAGTGTTTTCATTCTTTGGAACAATAACAAAGTAATCTCCGAGTCGAAGGAGGTAAATCAATTGGGATTGAAGTTTTCTGATAGCATAATAAGACAACTGTTGCAATCCATACGAGCGCAATTGCACCATTATGTTTTCATATAAAATGGCACTCGCTCGAGAGGGGAAATATCGTTCAGTCAAAGATGGCCGACTATCTGGCGTAGGAATGAGGCTTTATATCTTATTTTCATATACATTTTAGACAGATTAACGACGTCATAATTCACACAAAGCTTACTCGGATGCTTCAGTTTCCCTCACTTTTCATATTCAATTTTTCCTTTCTCATTCTAATTATTACTCTTCTTGTTTCGTTATGTAGGTATGAGTTTGTATGCTTAAATATATGGCATATATTTTCCAGATAAACATTACCGTGTTTGGTTGTTGTTGTTGTTATTACATTTGTTTTAATGTCACTTTGCGTAGATAAATGACCCTCCATCTGGCATCCCTTCGTTAATTAAGTCTGGCCACACTCGGGGAATTCGGTCCAAAAGGAAATCACCCCTTTCTGTACATGACTCTTGGTCAGAAACTCTCAGTCATCTGGTGCGGACGTGCCCGCGCAGGGAATACGTCCCCAAGCATCAACAAGATTAAGGCAATTATCCGACATCGGTCCCGTCATCCCCTGGCAAACACAGGACATTTTTTTTTTCTTGTGTCACACACTTTCATGGTAACTTCACCATTTTACCTTTGATATGATCCCGCCATCGATCCACAGGTTATTCGTTAATAAACGTGATTTTCGCTTGATGACTTGTCATCCGGTTGCTTTCTGAGACTCACATAGCAAATCTCCCCGACTTGTCCCGAAAGGGGAAAGTCTGGAATGGCTGGAAACAAAAGGGTTGATTCAGAGTCGCAGGGGGAACAATGGGTTGTTGGTCATGATTCCCGATAGACGCTAAAATCATGGACCAATCAAGCCTTTCGCTTGAGCGCCTTGCTTACAAATGGTCACCAGTAGACTTATTAGGTTCTCGGGTTGTCGTCCGTTGAAACGTTATGTTGATTTTCGACGTGTATTGCTGGGTGCTTGGGTTAATGTATGGAACTTGATGGTGCCTTCCCTTCGAGGGGTTACAGTAGTATTTGCCCTCTATGAAGGACCCCCTCGAAGGACGCAGAATACTGATTCTT
>NC_090728.1:92001970-92029470 GCF_036898095.1 Palaemon carinicauda
AACAGTCACCCTAGTTCTCAATGAATTATATCCTAGAACTTCTTTGTTGTTTCGGTTGTTGTTGTTGTTGCTGTTGATATTAGAACAGAGTTCAATTATATGGTTTTAGGTGGACAGTGACTTTTTTTCAAGAGTTAATAGTAATTGCAGTGATAAAGATTCATGCTGGACGTTTTAAACATGTTTTGATATCATGTATTAGAATATTATGATTGTAATAGGTATGCAACGTCTGCGGATAATCTCTGTTGATGGGAGCAATATGGACGTGAGAAAAAAGTTGTTTGTCTTTGATGAAAACCTTCTAATATGCCCAGAGGACAAATTAGAATGGCTTCATCGTACCTTCATTTTCAGTCTTGGTTTGACAAATGTTATTAGTTGTACTTTTCGTTTAGGGGACGGTAAAGAAATGAGATTAACCTGATGAGTTTTTCCATTCTAATTTGAAATCCCGGCTAGACCCTTTCTCCCAAACTCTACACTTTTTATATTTTGAGTTCACCGAATATATATATTTTTTGATGAACTGGAAATTGTGCAACAGGTTTTTATTAGTAATAATTATCTAAGTCAGGGGTGGCCAACCTATGGCGCATGCGCCAACACTGGCGCATTGCATGATTACAAGTGGCGCACTATATCCCAGAGATAATATTATTAATAATACGGATTTCTCTCTAATAAGTGTTAACAACAACACTTGGCGGCCAATATCTATCCTTTCAGTGTTCTGTAAGCATTCAAAAAAGTTGATTTCTAAGCCCTTTTATAGGTACCGTTAATTTAGAAATATTCCCTCTTGACAACCAACAAACTTACAGCAATCAATTAAGCACTGGCTATGCCTTATAGATCTAGCTCTAGATAAGTCCAAAGTAAACTTTACCATGGATGGAAGTCCAGACTTGCTTAAATTGATTGAAGTGCTGCTTGCATTGCCGTCTGTACTTGTGTATAATGTTTGTACATTCAGCTTTATTGAATATTGATGTTTATCTAAGATTTTCTTCTCATTTGTTATTTCTTTTTTCACGTATAATTACCATTCATTGTGATTTTGCATTTTCAGTTAATGTATTAAATTGCCCCGTCTGAATTTTTACTCTCTGATGACAACAATGACCATGAAGTTATACTTTTGCATAATATCTATATATATATATATATATATATATATATATATATATATATATATATATATATATATAAATATATATATACATATATATATATATATATATATATATATATATATATATATATATATATATATATATATATATATATATATATATATATATATATATATATATATATATATATATATATATATATATATATATATAAGCGCTTATATTTATCTGTAGCTATATTTTGATGTGTAGTTAAATAATTTTCTTTTGTTCTTCACTCAGGTAATGTGTTTAAGATCTGTCTATCGTGGGTGCTGACTTATTATTGGTAAGTACAAGCATCTTATCTCATTGTGAGTAGGTAATACCGTGTTATCGTACAAAAACAGAAACTGTAAGATGAAATAGGAAGACAAGGAAAGAGAATGGACGTAGAGTCATGTTTGATTAAAGATGTTATTCTCTTTTCTAATAACGACTAAGATCGTTCCAAAATTTTCAGAAATTATCCAAATAAATCCTTTGGAATATGGTTGAAATAGACTAAATTCTACATGGGTTACCTTTGCTGCAATTATGCTTAAATGTGATATATTCGTAGCTGCATGAATAACTGTGATTTCATTATGATTAAATGACATTCTTTACAGCATGTGAATTGACGGTTGTCGAAATTTATCATGATTTTGTACAATTTTGTTGGTAAAGACTAATCTCATCTATAGATAATTTGATAAGTTTTACATGTAGCATATTCTTTACACTAATATAAGTCAATTGTGTAAGATAGATTATTAAGTATTTTTTTTCTCAGATACACAATAATATATGTTAAATGAAAAAATTTTACCGAAAATATTGTATTTTCTGTTTTTTTTTCTTCAACATACATATATAATTTCTCACTCATTCTTTCTAAAATGTTATCAACTTACAGTATGTATAATAGGTGGGGGAAACACAGTATGTAAGTTTCTCTTAATTGTTTCTAATTATGTAAAACTTTACACATATTCACAAATACCTTATAAAATGGTACTAAATTAAGTTGATTAATTCATTCTGTTGTCTCAGATTTGTGGGGATTCAGATGGAAAAGTTATTTTGTAAAGAGAAGATATTAAAAATAAAGTCTTGAAAATTATTCAACTTGATTAATCATTTTTTCAAGACTCATTTTGCTCATTGACGCTTTACAAGTACCGTAATATATATATATATATATATATATATATATATATATATATATATATATATATATATATATATATATATATATATATATATAATGTATATATGTAATGTATATATATATATATATATATATATGTGTGTGTGTGTGTGTGTGTATCCAATCACGCTCAGCTCTTCCTGTCCTCGGGTAGGGGTGAGAGGGAGCAGTCATACCCTGATGAGAGGTGAGTGCGTGGGTATGCATATCTATCTAAATATTTAGTCATCATTTTTGACGGGTCGCGTACACCAGTAATATGATATGGAAGGAGTGAGATTCATAACAAGTCTCGTCTTAATCTTGATTTTGTTCGCGAGGTAACAGGTAGGATTTTCAGCCTAGGAGGATTTGTTTTTACTTGCTTTTTCTTTTTTTTTTTTTTCTTTTTTTTTATTAAGCTGGTCTCTTGGGTTCCAGGCTCGTTGTGATGCTAACGACTCGGGTGGTTGAAGATAATAGCCCTGACAAAAGGACGAGGAATTTCTGTTCTTTTATATATGTCTGTGTTATTTCTGTTTTTGCACTTATAGTGGAAACATGTTTTATATCGAAGCAATATATTAAAGATATATTTGTTTGAATTAATTGCAATTTCATTTCAAAGACTAAACATCCAACGGTGTTGAATAAATAGGAATTCCAATGTGAATTACTAACAGAGCTGTTAGAAGAAAAGGAAAACAGTGCTCAAGTTCTTAAGCACTTACCAAGTCACATGGGGAAAAACTGCAATTATTTTTCTGAAGACATTTGTAATTCCGTTTTACCCTTGAAGTTCTATTTACCTCCATGTCTTGGCGAGGAGGAAGGAAACTCGGCGCATGAATAAGTGAACTTGGAAGTGATTTATCTATAGGCAACATGCATCATGTCCCCTAAATAGGCATTTCGTGTCTCCATGGCAAAATATGGCCTGACAAGATAATAATGGCAATTTCGGGCGCTGAACATTTATGCTCGAAGTGCCTCGAGCTCCCATGTCCCGCATGCGTCCTGCATTGTAAATGCCACCTTATTTAACTTTTACGATGGTTACCCATTACTCGGCCGGGTTTGGTCTCCGAGAAAACGCCTAGGAACGGATTGCGATGTGGAGCTGTATATTTGAATCTCATTGAAAGATAATAGGGCGTTAATGTCCAACGCTAATATAGTGGAATGTGTGATATGACTGCCCGTCTGTTCTGCTTTGTAAATCGCTGGTGTTTTCTGTGCTATTAGCTGATATTACTGAATGTTCCCCTCTTTAAGATCTCCTTGTCGCTGCTTACCGTTGTTATAAAAAATTAAAGTATGATCTTTTATTTGCAAATGAGAGAGAGAGAGAGAGAGAGAGAGAGAGAGAGAGAGAGAGAGAGAGAGGCAATTTCCTTTTATTTAGAACAGAGCTTGTTCCAAAAGGAGTAGAAAGGCATGCTAAGCGTCCATGAGAGGTCCTTCAGGGCATCAGATGCTGTTTTTTAAGGGAGCAATCGCGTTTACTCCTAAACTGCGTCGCACAGGAAGGAAGGAATCTACAAATCATGCCTCATTTTCGAGACTTTTATGGATGTTCAGTGCCTGCGCAGAGACATTAGGGTAGTTGTCGTAACATTTTTATCTCTTGAGACACGAATGTTAGCTGCCATAACTGTGGGTACGGAGTTTTTTATTCATTACTAGTGTTTTTTTTTTTTTTTTTTTTTTTTTTCACCATAGTAAATGTCTGCCTTACTTTAGTTAAGTTTCCCCTTTATTGTTTCGTTCACTTTCAAGTCCTGCGGAAGATGCGTTTTTGCGTGTCTGTATATATATATATATATATATATGTGTGTGTGTGTGTGTGTGTGTATGTATTTATATGTATATATATTCATGTGTGTATATATATATATATATATATATATGTGTGTGTGTGTGTGTGTGTCTGCGCGTATTATAAAGTCCCCTGAATATGGTCGAGATGCGTTGCATGAGTGGATTCATTACTCAAAACGTTCTCAAGTCTAACATGATTAACTTAGACAGCCCATAACTCAAACCTTTGATCCCAACTGTTTTCAGTCTGTTGGTTTTTTCTAACACTGGTGAGCTTGCCTATATTGTATCAAGAATTCCCACAGCTATATTTTTTAAATAAAATACTTTTAAAAGACGTTAATTCATGTCTTATTAATTGCACATAGGTTCTTATCCATGAAAGTCCATAAGTTGAATGTTCTTATCTTTGGGATTTACACTCACACACACACATATATATATATATATATATATATATACAGTATATATATATATATATACTGTATATATATATATGTATATATATATTTATATACAGTATATACATATATATACATACTGTATATATATGTATATATATATATATATATATATATATAATATACGCTCGTATACATTGTTTTCATAACTCGTTGTATGTTCAACGTGTTGAAGGCATTACTCCAGACTAAGTTATTTCATATATGTATTAAATATGAATTTGTGTTCCAATGGAATAGAGATATCTAAGCCCCTGTGTGTTCCCACTTCACAGAAAAAATAAAGAGAACTGAAGAAAAAGAAAAGGTATTTGTATTTAAAGCGTTTTATTGTTGCTAAAAAATGTTTACCCTAAGAATCATACAACGTTGATATTATCTATTTATTTTCTCGAAATCACAACATCAACGTTAATATGCATATGATGTTTCCAGGTGAATAAGATTTACTCGAAGTGACAGTCTGTCGCTGTCCTTACAGGTGGGGATGTCCGTCACGGTGCCGTTGCGCTAGGATAGGGCGTGTCCTTAGTCATTTGTGGTGATTTCGGATGCGCCTGCCGTAGCTGTTCAGACGTTTAGTGGGAATAATGAAGGTTTCATGCTCCCCATTATTAATAGTAATTAGAAGAGGGGCTAAGATACATATGAATATGAGAGAGAGAGAGAGAGAGAGAGAGAGAGAGAGAGAGAGAGAGAGAGAGCGCATTTTTGTATCGGGGAACGATTTTATCTAATGGGATAATCTTCTTATGTACAAATAAATCATATATGTATGTAGCCTATATACATAAAATTATATATATCACATAATCCATTGTTCAGTTATATATTCTCTCTCTCTCTCTCTCTCTCTCTCTCTCTCTCTCTCTCTCTCTCTCTCTCTCTCAGAAGGGGAACTGGAAATTAGGGTAGTGTTTTATATTAAGAGTGCAATGATGAAGAACGTATTACGGAATACAAAAGTTAATTAAAAATGCTTAGGTAGTAATGGAGGTTAATGTGCATGGGATTCTGAAGACCATATCGAGGGAAAATTTTTAAACGCGCTTCGAAACATTAATCTTCGCCGAGGGTGACATGAGAAATGGGGAGAATTCCATAAAGAACGAAGAAGAAGAAGAAGAAGAAGAAGAAGAAGAAGAAGAAGAAGAAAAATAAAAGTTGCAATTCCATTAGAGAAAGATAATGTAATGCTTAAGAGATTAGCTTTGCATGCAGTAGTTGGGGCATCGGATGTGCCCCGCGGGGAAATGTTCCTAGTAAGGAAGGGATGGCGAGCGAGCGAGCGAGCAGTCTCCGCCGAAGGGTGGTAGTTAGGGAAGAGGGATGGGTTTTGATGAAGTGCTTGAAACGAAGGGGAAGTGAAGGGAAAGGATGAACGACAGACGAATGGGGAGGAATTAGAGGAAGGAAGGAAGGAAGGAAAGGAAAATTAGAGGAGGGGGGGGGGGAGGTAGAGGAGTGGTAGGATAAGTGACGATACCATCCAGTTCGATGTGTTGGCCACAAATAAACCGATTGTTCGGCTCTCGTGGAGGGGAACGGAAACCTGGGGAGACGAAGATTCCTTCAAAGGGAAAAAATAAAGAGGAATTGTTTGGGAATTGTTTTTCTTAGTAATATCTCTCTCTCTCTCTCTCTCTCTCTCTCTCTCTCTCTCTCTCTCTCTCACTCTCTCTCTCTCTCTCTCTCTCTCATATATATATATATATATATATATATATAAATATATATATATATATATATATATATATGTATGTATGTATGTATGTATATATATAATTTCTGTATGAATTTTATACTCCTTAAAGACTGAGCATGTCATAGTAGTTTAGTGTTGCAATTTAGTGACAGTTATTTTATTTCGCATTCTATTTCATCTATCTGTGTATAATCCATATTGTTTGTTTTTCCTTATTTACAACATAGCATTTAAGATTGTTTATATTGCATCATATCAAAATTATGCTTCATTTGATCTTTCTATATCTTTGTAAATATTTTTTTGAAAAGATTCGTTTTCAAAGGAGATTTTTTAAATATATCATTAATAATTGATATTTTTTGCAAGTTTGTTAAGAAAATACAGGTAACGGACGTTGTTGAAGTCGCAAATGTCTTTATTTGATAATTGGAAAACTAATTGTACTGGTCTTGTCTCTGTGTAATCTTTCAAAGAAATCGATATATTTTAATCTGGTTAATCAGACTCTTCTTTAAATGAAAAAGAAATATCATCAAAACATTTATGTCAAGAAATCTATCCCCTTTACCGGAAGAAAATGGGAATAGATAGCAAAGGGGTGATTTGGGAAATCCATTATGTGCAATCCTCTTTGGCGTGAGATTTTCTATTTTTTTGGCATCGGGAAGAGGATTTGCAAGATATGCAAGGGATCAGAAATATCAAAGAAATTAGGAATATATTTTATTTTATTTTATCTCTTTAATTAACTTATTTTTCGTTTGCATTTGTTTTTCTTATCCGGAATTCTTCCTTAAAGTGACTGTTTTATTAATGTTCGATATCAACTTTGGAGTGATTTTAGGCTTGATTAGGATTAAGAGCTATCGTGTATAGTTGGTCTTACAACGAATTTTTAACCTCCTAATGTATTTCATTTTCTCGTAGGATTCATATTCAATAGTAGATCCTATTTATAATGGCATTGGCTGTTGTCTGCAACATAAAGGAATAGCGTGAGTAAGCATCATGAAGAAAGTATTACTGAAAGATATATCTAGAAAATCAAAACATCCATCTGCTCGCTCCCTCCTGCAAACTGAAAGCTATGTATTATTTCTCAAGTTTTTATATTTACAGAAGTGGCGGTATTAATGCCATAAGCGTCATAGCCAATTTACTATAATTATTAGACTGTTGTTTTGTAACAATATTACATGTAAATGTTGTGATATTTCAAAGAACTATGTATTATTGTGTTTGCTTTTCTAACAGGCTTTGGTTTTTTATTTCATGCTTCATTGGTCTTAATCTATTCGTTGTATTTTCACTGTTTCTCAAGTTGACAGTCTTTCTATTAGTTCCTCCTACACGTTGAATGGTAATAGAAAACACCATCACCTTTCCTTAAGTTTTGAATAGTGAAAATCCAATTATATATCGTTGTATATTCGATACAAGTTCACGATATTCATTTGGATAATAGTCCTCCACCAAGTCGATTGGAAAAGTCTGGAACAGGTTGCTAAACCAACAATACTTTGTGACTGCCTGTTTCAACGTTCTTAGCACAGCACTTGTGGGTACTACCTTATCTTGATTTGTCATGTCTAACTTTGAATACTATTTTGGCTTTTTCTTCTTTTATTTTGATTTTTATGTTATATTTTTAGTAAAATACATACACGATGAGACACTTTCGAGAATGTGTGAAAGCTCCTGGTTCAGATAAAATGTATAACTTTATATAAATTGGGATTTTACTACCTAATAATAATAATAATAATAATAATAATAATAATAATAATAATAATAATAATAATAATAATAATAATCAAATAGAAATAGACACGTAGATGCAAACAAAAGTTAAATCGTTTGGAGGCACTCGTGTTTTACCTTACCGGGCCTAATCAAAAGCGTACAGTATACCAGAGACGACTCCTAATATGAGAGAGGCAAAAGAGAAATGACACCAGAGGCTTCTGTGGCGATGAGGTGTTTCACTCTTATCTCGGCCTCCAACACCGTCGAGAAGTAATAGCACAACCGTGTGAAATATATGGACCACCTGAGAATTGCTCTATTTCCATCAACATGAATCCGGGAGCCTAAATTAACGCGAGTTATAACGCTATAGCTGAATGCTTATGAAAAATAGTTTAGAGAGAAACGGAGTATATTTAACCGAGCATTTAAGAAGTAGACTTAAACATAGAGTAAGATATTATTCTATTGATTTGGTTTTGATTATTGAAAGGGTCCAGCATTTTCTTTCCAAAATACGAAAACAATCGAGTTCCAGTCAACAACTCCATACAAGGTTGAGTAAGATTAGTATCAAGCTTCTAATTAAGGCTGCAATATAAATGAAGTATTTGGGAGTGAACTAATAATCTGTGCATGAATGGACACGCCAAGTAGATATTTGATTACTTGGAGGAGAGGGTTGGTGTTATGAATAATAATATAGATCAGTTGAAACGCAGACTATTATTATTGCCAGCCAAACTACAACCGTTATTGGAAAAGCTCTCCAACAAGGAAAGCCACCCATTACGGAAAGGAATTGGAGAAGTAACGAATAATCTATATATGAGAAATAATGAAAACAAGTGAAATCATGGAATGTATCACGTTCAGTAACAACGTCTATAAAGTATGAAACGAGGCTTATCAAGCTGTTCAACAGAAATGCATTTGCAACAAGTATGAACTTCTGAAGTTCCACCGAGTCTTTTACCTTATTAAGAAGATCCTTCCACAATCTTGTCACAGCTAGAATCAAACTTATAAAATTTGTAACATCAAACCATGTTATGGAGAATTAATTGTATTCTTACAAAGAAACTAATTAAAACAAATATTTCATTAACATTGTCAAAAGATTTTCCAGTTTTTGAGAGAAGGAGAGGCATGTTTTTTTAATCCTTGGTTGCTCTAGCCTTTTAAAACTGTTGATTCGTGCTTTCGATACACTTTCAAGCTCATTAGTTTACAGTAGTGTCTGCAACCTCATCATCCTGGGAAAGCCTATTTATCTATATGCAGAGTCGTCAGCAGCCATTGCCTGGCCCTCCCTGATTCTAGCTTTGGTGAATAAGGGGCTTTGGCGCTGATATGTATATATGGTTAGTTTCTAATACATTGTCTTGTCCCTTTCCTCTGCTATTCATGAGTGACCTTAAAACCTTTAATAGAACACTATTTGAAGGGTTACAATAGTTAGATTATCTTGAGCACAAGCTGTACTAAAGTAGGATTCTAAAGAGAGATAAATGTTGGTACTTAAGATGAAGAGAAAAAAAAGTCGACAAAATATTGGAACAATAACTATGCAAATTCTTTGGAGGAACCAAAGTAGGATGCCATAAACCCCCATAGGCCTTATGACGTCAAGTCGTGTTACACTCTCTCTCTCTCTCTCTCTCTCTCTCTCTCTCTCTCTCTCTCTCTCTCTCTCTCTCTCTCTCTCTTTGAATTATATGGTGCTTAAAATTATTATATAAAAATATAGCATATTATGGAGTAAATACTTATAAATATTTCTCCTTATATATGCATAGGTATATGAAGATTCAAGGTCGTAGTGGGTACATGGGTAGAAAATCGTGGATAAGTAAATGAATGAATAAATAAATTGACTTTGGCAACTCAGCCAGAACATGGGCGGTCGACTCTTATCTGTTTTTATCCGGCCATTAAGTATTTATAGTCTTATATTTTTGCTAATAAAAATGAATAAAAAGTCACTTTTGCCAAAAACTTTAATGACAAGGAACCTGTCTCGAAAGCGCGAATTTAATGTGACAAAAAAGAGCGAATAATAGTGATAGAGTGATTGCAGTTACGTTGCAGTGAAAATTAACTTGGACGTAAACTGATTTTTTTTCTTCAGCAACGAATTTTTGGCTTTTTTCTGTGTCGATTAAACATGGATGTACATTCTTATAATTATATTAATTGTGTTTGAATATAATACTCATATCTAGCATCTAATCCTTTAGGAATCAACGTAGCTATAAGTTTGACGTGATCTTACCACAAAGTTGAATTATCTTTGGACATTCAAATATTCGATTTAGGATATACGCTACTCACTTTTGTTGATAAGTAAATAGATTATCAGATTACTTACTGTTACATAGTGCAGACTAGAAGACTTTTAGAGCTGCCCCCTTTTTCGCAAATGCAGTCTCTTCTTTGTTTTCTGTTCCTCTATTTGAAATCCCAGCCGTTTGATGAACAGTTGACGAAAATTGAAGGAACTTTTACACTGCACCTTAGAACGTTTTTTTCAAGATGATTTGCATGAATAATACTGTACTAAGAAATTTCCCCAACAATTGAAAGTTAATCATTACCAGTAGTATGAAGAAATGGATACAAGTAATTGGTTTTACAACGTGAGTTGTCAGACTTATGTTTTAATCAAAACTATTTTTTTTTTATCTTTAGTAGATTGCCTCGCACGATTCTTTGCTGTTCAGGCGAGATAAAAACATTACAAATGTAAATAAACATTGACGGGAGAGGAATGCTGACTCCTGTTCCTTTCCCCCTAGATCCTGAGTAGTCGTTCAAACCATTTACAAGAACCAATTTAGGATGACGAGACTTTTGCGCTCCCAGTCCGCCATATGATGGTGGTGGTGAGTACATAGAATGGAAACACCCTTGTCTCCAGGCGCTGTTTCCTCGTGTTGTTTGCGTCATTGATGGCATTGGGAGGCTTAGAAGTCAGGCCTTGATCATTGTCATTTCGCAAAACTTTACTTCTTGCTTTTATCTGTTGGCTGTGGGAGTTAGTGAAAATGATAGATGGGGTAACTCGAAATGCATCATATATATATATATATATATATATATATATATATATGTATATATATATATATATATATATATATATATATATATTTATATGTATGTATATATAAATATTTATATATATGTATATATATAGATAGATAGATAGATAGATAGATAGATAGTTACACATATATATATATATATATATATGTGTGTATGTATATAATATATATATGTGTGTATATACTGTAATATGTATAAATATATATATATATATATATATATATATATATATATATACAGTGTGTATCTGTATGTATAGGTTGATAGATGGATATACAGGCACACACATATGTGTAGAATTATGAATGTGATTTTTCAAGAAGTTGAAAGGAGATTTGTTAAAAGCTAAGAAATCTTTTTTAATTTTAAGGTCAATTCGTGTCTTATTTTTTTGCAGTGGGAAGAATTTCGTTACCATTCTTCTAAATTTTTCCAAGTTTGTTTAATTAGAACTTATATAAAGTCATGATAAGGTATGTTTGTTAGGATTATATATTCCGTACATTAATCGTATATGTTTTTCAGATTTTTCAATACTGTATATATTTAAATTAAAAATACATAACAGTAGTATGGGGTTGTGTTTGTTTGGCAAATACTTAACCGTGGCATTATATATGCATGATACTATTTTTTTTATATAAATTGCTTATTTGTTTGTACCAAGTTGGTAACATATCTCATGTCATCATCAGAATTATACAACTTTTAAGTGAGCTGCAAATAAGTCGAAGAAAATGTACTATGTGCTTTGCTTTCAGGCTTAGCATTGTATCGCTTTTGGTATTATGACCGTGGCGTGATTTCCCAACTCCTGACCAGGAGACAGGAGCTGAAGGGAAATTGGGATGTGTTGGGCTTCGCAAACTTTGCGACTTTGGGAAACTTGAAGCGCTGTATATGTACAAACTCTGACGCTGACGCAACTGTCCCTCCCATGCAGAGCTGAGAAGGGCGATGAGAGCCCAGCCAGGAAAGCTGTGAAAAATTGCAGAAGTAGAAGAAATGAAAGGCATGGTTTCCTGCGAGTGATACGTAGAGGGCGAGAGGCATTTGATCAATATCGTAGGGCACAGATTGTTACTTTTAAAAGTGATTGGGAAGTCATATGGAGGACATGAGTCGTTATCGAGAGGAAGTTTTGCGCAACAGCCTGAACAAAAGCCAAAACTTTCAAACAAGCGGTATTTGCTACATCTGGTGCGCAGCAGTTGGGATTAAAATCAGGCCGGATAGTTGAAGGAACGATTTAAAAGAACTTAGTTTTAGTCTGCGATAATTTTCCTAACTTAAATTGAAGTGTATAATTATTTTTGTATAGAAAAAAATAACCTGATTGGTTAAGCTTTATTCCACTACTAATTGAGCACTCGTAGAGCTTGTTTCTTTATACTGAAGGTCATGTTAGAAAAAGTTTTTCGAATGGGAATAGAATTTTTACTGTAAATCTTGGTCCATTGTATTATACAATAAGCAATATCATTTTGTATTTTTTTAAAGATGGTTCATAGTCTCCTCAAGATATGATACCATATTTCAGGTATCTTTTCATCTCTCAATTGCATATATGCATTCATAAATGCTTCCATACATACACACAAACAGACAGGTGAAATAGACATCTGAACGGAGTTTTACACCAAGCATCAATTTTATTGTAGCATTAAAGCTTTCGCCAAATGTGTACTGGAAAGTTTAAAGGTCTCTCTCGAATGGCAGAGGCAAGGGACAATTGCTGTTAGAGACTAACCATATATATATATATATATATATATATATATATATATATATATATATATATATATATATATATAAGTGTGTGTGTGTGTGAGTGAGTGATCAGCGCCCAAGCCTCCCTCAACCCAAGCTAGGACCAGTGAGGACCAGGCAGTGCCTACTGCCTTCTAATCACACAGTAGGTAGAGCTATGGGCTCCCTCCCCCCACAACCCCATCCTAAGCTCACAATGATGGTGAGGTTACAGACGCTACAAGAAACTACTGAGCTACATCGAGTCTCGAACCCCAGTCTAGCAGATCGCCTGGCAAGGTTTTCAATAGGCTACGACAACCAAGGTTTAATTGTTCTTCTCTTTTCGATTGCTGGAAACTATCACTAACACTTGTCGGAATTTGGAGAGAGAGAGAGAGAGAGAGAGAGAGAGAGAGAGAGAGAGAGAGAGAGAGAGAGAGAGAGAGAGAGAGAGAGAGAGAGAGAGAGAGAGAGAGACTGTTACGTGACCATTGTTTACATATGTTTCTTAATATTTTGTATTTATCTAATTTAGAAATTATACATAAATGGTCTTGTAGACTTTTAAATATCCATAGATTTTTAGTTCTGTTTATAGGGACGTGCTGTTAATGCACTTTACGCGCTTTACATAGTTGAGGATCCTGAAAGCGTCCCTTCTATCCCAGTTGCTGCTGCTTTTTAAGCTTTTTATTTTATCTCTGTTTCCTGCTTTCTCTCTTTCATTTAGCTGTCCAATCTCTCAACTTTGTAGGATTTCCTTAGTGTCACCTCTTTAATAAAAGACTTCGCCGGCCCCAGTGCTAAGTGATATTTTTTAATCCATACTGCCATGAAATTTGGTTTTTTTACCTTTTATCGTTAGTTATTTTTGTTCCTTTTTTGTTTTATCGTTTTACATATTTATAGCATATTTGTAGACATTTCATACGACAAATTTTCATAAATGCCCATTGTAATCACCGAACCACTTCCCTTTGGCTGTCAACGTTACATACGGGTCATCGTGTCTTGTAAGCAAGTCGCTTTTTTAGTTATGCCTTAAATTGTGCACATTTTGGCTTTTTGCGAACGGAAGTGTATTGTAAAGGTGTGGAAACTTGCTGTTTTTAAGGTATGATTACTGTCATGTTATTTTGGTGGAAGCTTATTATCTATATAAGGTTATTTGCCGGTAGTGTGGGATATAAAAATTTTGTCAGTTTGCTCGCTCATCGTGATAAGCTGATTTTTTGGGGAGCTGTAATTTAAAAGTTTTTAGACCTGACAATTTATCATTATATAACGTGTGTAGGTCGTTTGAGCTTTATTAAATGTTTAAAATCGTGTCTCACGGGGAGTCTTTTTTATAAGAATTATTAAATTTGTATTGTTCATTGTGCATTATTGTTGTGGAACGAGTCATGTTCAATGTTTTCTTGAGGGATGTAAGTAGTTTATATATATATATATATATATATATATATATATATATATATACATATATATATATAAATATATATATATATATATATATATTATATATATATATATACATATATATTATATATATATATATATATATACTGTATATATATATATATATATATATATATATATATATATATATATACTGGCTATAACTTATAGGGCTAGTAGATGTTTCTTACTGCTCATAAAGTTTCCGCCCTAAATGTTACGTTTCCGATTGCCCTATGAGAAAAGGAAAACCGAGTCACAAATGGTTGTGTAGTAACATCCATATTACCTGGAAACCCAACGCGTTGTAAACACTATTTTTTCGCATCGCTTGACTAATGCATAAGATACAAATTGCTTTCACATATATTTATGGGTAACCTATGGGGCCGGAGTCAAGTGTTTGTTGCCAGAATGCTGCAGTTTACGAATGTAAATTGACAATTATTTGCAAGTACTACAGAGGTGGTGCTACATCCAACTAAGAATGTTAATGAAGGAACAGCTGTATTTTATTATATTATCCTGAGGGACGCGATCAAGATGACCTTCAATGTTCAGCGAAGAATATAATGAAAATAAGATTGCAGGTAATAAAAGATGACCCCCAAGTAATTCAAAGCTCTATGTCGCCAATATTAACGATAAAAAAAAAAAAAAAAACTCATTCCTCTCAGAAAAAAACCGATTCGATGGAGACATGGATTCAATCGGACCTGGGAATGGTTCAATGAGGAAAAAGAACCTTACGTTGTGCTTTAGTTTCCCCTGTCCCCATTGGGCCGCTTATTAGTATGAACAAAAGATCTATTCGAGGCCGTAATTATCTTCCTGTCTTGTTGAAAGGAACATTTCCTATCAGGCTTCATTATGTGCACAAGAAATCGTATCGTATCTCTTCCAAACTCCAAACACCTCACTCGAATTTTATCTCAGCTGCTGGAAGAAATCGATGAAATGGAGGTTAGTTGTTTTCACTCTTTTTTGCATTTGCAAATAGAAAATGGTTACAAGAATTTTTTTTTTATTTTAAATAAACGTTAATCGGGCTTTTTTTTTAAGAATTTTTATTCTCTTTATTTATATGTCTCTCTTTTGAGCTATTTTGGAAATTTGATGCATCTTATGGAATAGATCTCAACCAAAAGGTTTCTGGACCAGCATGTTTAAACAAGGAGAGAAGCACTCTTGGTGTGTTTGTAGTTTGTAAGAACGTAACATAAGCAATTGGAATATGGAGAGAGAGAGAGAGAGAGAGAGAGAGAGAATTTACTGACATTTTTCAACAATGGTTTTACTTTTAACGGAAAAGCCCATTTAAATACCAAAAACGGACAATCGTCGGTTTTATCTTTAGGAACTATGGGCAGTGAAGATTAGGCCGGGGTCTTAATGTATGTGCGTGTATGGAAAAGAGAGGGAGAGAGAGAGAGAAATTGATGGTGTCAGGGTTCGAGATAGCCTGTAGGCAGGGAGATGATATAGGTCTATAAGCAGAAAATAGCCAGTAGGTACGACGGATTCATTGTTTTGTTTCATCCATTGTCTTTTCCCCCGGTTGGGTTTGACCTCGAGCTCTTTGGAAAATCAATTTTAATCCAGCGACATTATCATTTCCTTCCATTTCCTCCCTTCCTTTGTGCTTTGCTTCCAGGCCCTCCAGGTTTCGGTTATGGTCCCATTGCCGATTGGGTTTTAGGCAGTCGGCCTAATGACGTTCAAGTCGAATAAGTCTACTCTAAGTGTATTATTATTATTATTACTAGCTAAGCTACAACCCTAGTTGGAAACGCAGGATGATACAAGAACCAAAGGCTCAAACAGGGAAAATAGATCAGTGAAGTAAGAAATAAATAAACTATATTTGACAAAATATGAATAAAGAATATAGAATATCTTATGACCAGTAACAACATTTATATCTCATATATAAACTATGAAGAGTGACTTATATCAACTTGTTAAACGTAAAAAAAATCGATGTAAGTTTGAACTTCTCTAGTTCCTCCAATTCAACTCCATTGTGTGAATTAATTCAATATCAGATAACTATAATTTACGAAATATATTCTTTAAAGAATTCAGTGTGCTTTATCATATTTAATGCATGTTTTTAGTATATTTTAATTGTTAATTACTTCTGATGTAGTTTGTTTATTTCCTAGTTCCTTTCCTCTCTGGGCTATTTTCCCTGTTGGGGCCCTTGGGCTTATAGCATCCTGCTTATCCAACTAGGGTTGTAGCTTAGCTAATAATAATGATAATAAGTATGAATATATCCTATTTTTGTTGGCACGGCAGATTTATTTAAATATGCTGGAGCCTATTCATCATTTTACAAACTTTGTTGGATCTCTCTCTCTCTCTCTCTCTCTCTCTCTCTCCTCTCTCTCTCTCTCTCTCTCTCTCTCTCTCTTAGTTTTTAATCATTCGATAAGTGTCATAAATTAGTTGAAAAAGGAACTGTTTCTTTTACATTTGTTCTCAAAAGAATCATTCAGTTAACCTATCGGATTAATTAATCTTTCATTAAATACCCTCTTAGGCGATATAATTCTTCACTATATTGTAGGATTAGCTTCCAAGTTTACAGGCTGCAATGCAAGATCCCGAGTCAGACATCTAAGCTTCAAAGTCACGTTAGCCATAGCTATTTGTCACCTGTATAGCACGGGGAAAATTTACCTCTATATTCATTTTATTTTTGTTATTCTAAACGTCGATGCTCTACCTATTGTTTGGCTGTGTATGACAAATAATCAGCGCCGTGTTGGAATAGTAATTCTCGTATTTGTAAGGCAAACTTTGAAATAAGATCTTTTTCTAGTCAGTGAAAACCAAGGCCAATACAAACTATGACATTTTAAAGATGGTCATGGCATTAACCCGCAAACAACTGAAGCCTAAATGAAAAGGGTTTACAGATCAGTGGTAATTGAGAAAGGGATTGATTATTCTCCCAACGGGTAATTGACGATCTACTGTATATTTTAACATTTTATATCTGAATGGCTTACGGATCCCCTTACTATTACTGGCACAAGACAACTCTTATCTCAAAACTTCTTTGAATGTTGGTTTGCTCAACTCTTCTGCCATTGACAGTTTTCTGGGGAAAGCAAGTCAAATTATTTTCCTGGTGATTGCACTGTTACTTTTTTCAGTAAGTTTTCGTCATCCCATATAAACTATTTCATATTCTATTTGATTCGTTGTCTGTATCTGTAAACATATTTCAACCAAGAATATGAAAAAGGGAGGATTTTAGAAGTTGGTCCCACTACAGACACCTCTTACGTTAGTTCCTGTGACTAGCATTTCCTTCAGGTAGAATATCGTTTAATGTATTTTTTTTAATTCTACTTAACGAAAAGAATTCGGGTATGGTAAAGAGAAAGTCGTTGAAGTCACATTTATTCGCTGTAAATCTGTATATAGAGAATCCTTGTGAAGATCATATTCAGAGCTTTATAGATGTATCGTACTATTACTGTTATCTGGTTTTTTTTGCTGGTCATTTATTCCTCAAAGATGACCATTACTATAACTTAATCAATATTCACATTGGTCAATTGCCTCCAGTAATGGCAGTAACCGTTTGGCAGAACCAACCTCCTCACTTCAACTCGTATCACAGCAAGAATAAGTGAATTCAGAGTTGAATTTTTGGTTACAGTGCTAGCCTTCTTAATAACCTTTATCTAGTTGAGGGAAGTCAGAAAGAAATTGAGTGGTGTATAGGTGCAGAAGGAAATACTTTTCTTTCAGCTGACACACCAGTTAAAACATGATGATGTCCCCCTTTTTCCACATCCCATTAGCCCAAAGGGTGAGAGTAGTCTGAACTATCATTTTCTTCCTTTTTACGAATCTTTCTCTCTCTCTCTCTCTCTCTCTCTCTCTCTCTCTCTCTCTCTCTCTCTCTCTCTCTCTCTCTCTCTCTCTCTCAGATGATGGATAGAATAATGCCCAACATTCCTTTTGGCTCTCACTAAGCTGACAGGGTTTGCGGAATCAGCTGTTTATTTTTCTTGCTTGAAATTAAGGAAGCCGAGAGCTCTGTGTCTGACTTGAGATACGGAATGAATTTTGGGTTTCCTATCTGGCCTAGGTTTATCAGGTTTTGTTTTGTTTTTAAATATAATCATTCCCAGTATATTGAAGCGTGGTCATAAATTATTCCCCCAAAACATTGAGAGCGTATATTTAAATTTTTCTCAGTAAGAAAAAAACATGTGAAGCTAATATAAATTTCTTTTAGCTGTCAGATTTTTTTTTATTCTATATACAAGACAATCAGAAGAATATAACATGAAGAAAATGCTTCCAAGTCCATTTCTTTGGTTATTAAGACAATGTTCATCCCCTCCACGGAATGACATTTATGGGTGTTGAGGAATGATCTCTCTCCTTCCTCCTTTCACTCCCTGCGTATGACTAGGCCCTGCGAAGATCCTCCGCTGTCCCCCAACCCCGTCGAGGGGAAGATGACTAGGAAGGGAAAGGGCCCGTCACCAATGCTCGACCATTAATCGAAATATTTAATGTCTCCCTTCGTCCATAACTGTGATTACCAGAACTCCCCCTTATTCCACAACCCACACTTTCCTTCCTCTACCCCCCCCCCCCCCTTTAATACCCTTCCCCTTTGCTATGGCTCCTTAAAGTGTCCAATTCTCTTTCGTCCCTCCACTCCACCCCATTTGCAATACCCCGGGAATATTTCTTTTACTCACTAGCATAAAACAGAAAGGAGGAAAGAAATATTGGGAAAGTTGACTAACAACATATTGGCTTTGTTTCGCTTTGTTTTCCACTAGATGGACCCAACAGGGAATTCCTTGAGCTTCTCTGTTCAAATGATCAGCGCGAAGAAAAATGGTAATAAAAAAAAAAATAAAACTATCGGTTTTTTATATTATTTCTGGATTTGGTAAATATTTGGAAGATTTTATAATAGTAAAATGACTTGAAGCTGTTTGTCATTAAGTTAAAAAGCATTTATTTAACATTTTGATATGCAGAAGGCCATGCTCTTTTTACTGTAAATGGCTTCTCAGTTTGTGTTTATGAATCAGTTGATATATAATATAAATGGTATGGTGATGGAAGTTTCTTGTCAAATTAGAACCACAAGAACTTCATATATTGATTTGATAATATAATTTGTTTCATATAAGAGCTTTATATAGTTTTACTCGTCCACCATAATTTGGTATTAAAATTTGTCGTTTATACCATAATTCAGTATTAAAGTTTGTCTGCTATACCATAATGTTATAGCGTGTGCAAAATCACCTTTATTCAAAGGCGGTCGTTATATTGAAGAAAAAGATATATTAAGCAAATTTTGGAACGCGATGGTCACCATGAAATTCTGTAGCTGTTGAGAGACAGGCAGGCAGGAGGGTGCTTTACCCCCAAGACCTCGTCAGTTAGTCATTAGCATATGAAAAGGTTGCCTGTGAGCCTCTGCTTCTTATGCTTGTTGTTCTCTCTCTCTCTCTCTCTCTCTCTCTCTCTCCTCTCTCTCTCTCTCTCTCTCTCTCTCTCTCGTTTCCTGCGTCTCCTTCTTCATCTCCTGGAGATCCTTCTCCTTTGAACTCTCTTTGAGATAAGCGGTCTTCAAGGTTTTCTTCTGACGATGGTCTGGCCGCCTTCTTTGTAATTTGAGGTGGGATGGACTTGAGTTTAGAATTTTACTTTTGTTTCTCAAGGTTTGAATCGAAGGTTCCTTGTTCTGGATCGCGAAAGGCAATGTAGTTTGTTTGGACTAGAGTTTATCACACCGCCTCTGACGTCGACCATTTTTGTGTCCAAACTTCCGTGTATTTTGGTGAGGGACACAACGCATTATCTCAATTTCGAAAATAATTTTCGGAGATTTTAAAATGTGCAAAATTATTTGTAAAAGCAGATGTTTTTAATCATTGATTTTCCCCCCTGGTGAGTATATGATGCAATGAGTTGTTTAAGTGCATTACAGTGATTACCATAGTTGATGCGTCCCACAACTGATTTAAATAAGCGTGGCACCGCAATGCTAGATAATGAATGTTTTTCACCAACAGATATTTTTGTCTTTGATTCTAAGTGACCCATTCAGTGTTGATTTTACATGGTGCACGTGAAATTCTCACTATTCCTGTTTTTAATTTATTGCAAAAATGTGCTTGCTTTATTTTTTTTATCTTACAACCTTCGCTCTCCTCTCCGGTCTATATGTGTCAGTTCTTGCTCTCCCTGTCACACTCCCTTATCAGGGGTTTCCTGTTCGCATCATCATTTTGATTATGTCTTGTTAGATGTCTGTAAGATATAGATCTCTACTGACTGCTTTGAAAATCCTTGTCTGCTTTTTTACTCTTAGTCCGTAACCAATTATCTTATTCTTATAAGTTCATGTCTGTAAAAACTTTTGAACAAGTTTTTAGCCACTAAATGCACGCGCACATTGTTACTAATATCATCTTTTAACGAAAGCGGAAATCTTTGAGTATTGTTCATACGATCTAGTGCTAGAGCACCCAAAGAAAATGTTTAAACAATGGCATGTACTGTACAGTACATCCGTCTGTCTCTCTGCACCCTCTGCTTGTATCAAGCGTGGTAAGAGGGGAAGAGATGTTCAGCTGGAAGAAGTGTACAGTCATCGCCTGGACATACAATCATTATTTCATTCTTCATATTGGGGGATTCTCTCTCTCTCTCTCTCTCTCTCATCCTCTCTCTCTCTCTCTCTCTCTCTCTCTCTCTCTCCTCTCTCTCTCACTCGTTTACCTAAGGGTTATCCAAAGAGATGTATGTATTCCTTTAATCGTTAAAATTATTACAAACCTAAATTTCCTATCGTTGTACGTTACATTTCTCTCAATCTATACACATTTGTATATACAGCATATATTATTTGGGATTGCTCTGAAAAACAAATCCATTGAAAATTTCTGTTATGCTGGAGGTTAGTGATGATAAGTTGACAGACTTTGCAGATATCACGTAATCGCATTGTTTTGTGTGTATTTTTTTTTTTTTTTGAAGAGTTAGTTTATGTGTTTCTTGGAAATTAAAGGGTTATAAGCGTTTAGGAAATAGTTCAAGTGCATTTTTAATTAATACAATTAAATGATTCGTTATATTTGTAAGATTGAGAGTGTAAAGCTGCTTCCAAAAGTGTGACAGTGGAATCTTATCCACTTAGAAAACTTGAAATTTTTTTTCAGTCATTTATAATTATGGGTAAAAAATATATAACATTTAGCAGTAGGTTGCAAATATCGTTCATTGTTGACATCACTCAGGTCAGTGCGGTGGTGGAATAAAACAAGAAAAACAAAAGTGTTCACCGATGACAATTCATAACAATAAAACAATGTGTGTGGCAGGTTGTCCCAACAGTCGTATGTCAGAGTTAAAATTTCACGCCAAATATTTGCATGCTCTGAAATGTGTGATGCCATGATGTATGTTTCACTGTGATGGTTTGATGGAAAAATGACAAGTTTTTGGCCAGATTGTGCATAAATATTTATGCTGCTGCAGTGAACTTTAAAAAAAAAAAAAATAATTCTTTGGCGTGATATTCGTTGGTGAATCTCATCACTGTGATTTTTTAACTGTATTTGGATTCAATACTAAATTACCTACTATTATATTTCAGCAGCATAAAGTTTGTCAGTTTCTTTTACATCTCGACAAGTATACAAGGTTTCATGCAGGTTCCCTATTTTACCAATTAAAAGTTTCGATCATTACTGAAACATCCCATCTGTAGTAACTTTAATTCAACAAAATTAATATAACCTTTTAAAAGCAAATACTTAAATGTATTAAGTTAATAATAATAATAATAATAATAATAATAATAATAATAATAATAATAACAAATTGTTATTATTATTATTATTATTATTGTTGTTGTTGTTGTTGTTGTTGTTGTTACCATCATCATCATCATCATCATTATTATTATTATTATTATTATTAATTGTTGTTGTTGTTGTTGTTGTTGTTGTCATCATTATCATCATCATCATTATTATTATTATTATTATTATTATTATTATTATTATTATTATTATTGTTGTTGTTGTTGTTATTTCTATTACTATAATTATTAATGTTTCCACACTGTTAGAAATAATGATTATAAGAGAAAAGCTACGTTTTGTAAACTAATATAGACCTCTTCGTTATGCGTAATTCCTAGGCAGGCCAGGGGTGAGAGGGAAGTCCCAGAGTGGATTACTTGTCTAAAACCATCATTATAATCCTAGGATATTGAAGGTGATGAATGTGTGCGCTGAATATATATATATATATATATATATTATATATATATATATATATATATATAAATATATATATATATATATATATATATATACCTGTATATATTGATACGTTTCCCTTATTCAAATATGCTCGAACAACTCTAAATAATAGGCCCCCTTACACATATTCTGGCTTCATGCTCGACTCATTTTGATATTTTTGGCAAAATTGCATTTTCAAATTTTCCGCTTCGTTCTCGTATATTTCTCTTGTCTACTAAGTCAAATTTTGTTTCCCTAATAAACATTATTTGATCAGGCTGACCCATTTACTTTTTCATTTTAAAATTTTTCCAATTACTCCTGTTTTAAGAGTTACAAGTGACTAAGTGTCCTTTTCCCAGTAATGCCTTATCTTCAAAAGTCTTAATTCATTTATATTTATACGTGAAGTTACACTAAATGTGTTTACGAATCGGTCTTACTTCTTTATTAACCTATTCATTTTGATAAGCATTTAACATCATTAGTCAATTTTCTGCTAGTAACAAAATATCTAGTCGAATTTTATTGTTTTCTTATTTTGACAGAAGTTTGATGATCTTGTTGCATGTGAGGTGTGGTTCATGATAACATACTGATCTAGGTAACTTAAATATGTGGAAAGTTATTTGGGTTTATTAAGGGTTTCTGAGTTTACGACTTGAGGATTTTGAGGCATTAACATTGTCTGGTGAATTTGTGTTATGGTTAAAATGTTACATTGTTCACCATTTCTTTATCGACAATCTTTTATTGAAATATTTCTTGGGTTGACCACCGATACAGAATTGCATTTTTTCAGTTTTATTCATTAGAAATAAGAGGTACTCTGTTACATGGTTTCTACAACGAGCTTCATCAACTCGTAAAAATGTCCTTACAAATTAATGTCCCAAAATGAGAAGAGAAACGTTATTTATTAAATGAAGGCTTCCTGCCTGAAGCATTGTAATGGTGTTTTTATTCTTCTTAATCGTTTATTCCAGTTATTCTTACGAAGAAAGTACTGATCGGGGAAAAAACTGGAAAGTTTGGAATGGAAGGGTAAAAGGCATTTTTAGAAGCTTCTCAAACTCTAAATCGAAATACACACACACACACACACACACACAACACACACGTGCGCGTGCGAGCGTCACTGATTGCTGTCGTGGGGTGAGGCATTTTTCTCACTAGTTCATTATAAGTTTGCAGAAAATAATCGTGACGATAATTAGCCCACAAAGACAAAGGCGCCTCAAAGGAGAGCTAGAATCTAGAGCTTCCCCATTCTGGGTGATTTTACAAACTTTTTTTCCCCATTCTTTAGTCCCGTCTTCCACAAAACCCCTATGGCCAGTCCCATAGTGCTGCTGATGTTGATGTTTGTTTTCTTAGTATTAAAAATTAAAAATCCACAGTCATATATGGAGTATATTTAAAAATAGGAGCTTTCGCACCTTTTCCAAGGCTCCTCCTCAGCTGAAGAATGAAATGATTTACAATTGTTGGAAGGTAAAATGAAAACACATTCAATAACAAGATAAAGTTACTAAACAAACGAGGAGGGAGTCAAAGCTAAAACACCAGATTAAGAGACAAGCAGTTGCCAACGAGTGAGAGGTCTTGACGTTAACATGTCGCCAGGTAATTGAATGTTTCCCAGCCTGTTACGGATTTTTCAATGCTCTAGACTTTATGGTGTCTTCTTCAAGTGATAAAAATGTACCCTATTATTGTTGTAGTTGTTGTCCTGTAGTTATTTTTATTCTTCAGAGATATTAAGGGTGCTCATGAGTGGCTGAGGTAAGGGACGTACGCACATATATTAGCCTTTATAAACCTCCTCTCCACCCAAGCCAAGACCAGAGAGAACGAGACAGTGACTCTTTCCTTATTCATATGGACAGTATTGAAAACTATCAATGGAATGCGATTTTAACCTGGAATATATTCTTTTTTCGTTTATTTTATCAAGTTATGAAATACTTGGTAAACAAAGTATATAAATGATTTCTCTTTAGGATAATCTTGTTATTCATATCTCTCATTGTAGACAATTTTAATTAAAATAAGAGGCTAAAAAAGTTTTTCTTTAGTATAGACCAAAGGATTTTGATAATAATAATAATAATAATAATAATAATAATAATAATAATGAAAATAGTAATAATAATAACTTTTATTCTAAGAATCTATGATCCAACATCTATCGATTATGGTCTCGCTTCATTACTAATATACTGCAGTTGACGTGTATGGAATTATCTGAATAATTATTTTGAATTTTATTAGTAGTTAACAATAGTATAATTGTTTTTAGCTGATGAATATGAGTTCATTGTTACCAATGTCTATTCCGAACTCAAAACCTTTTTTTTTTTCTTTTTTCTTTTTTTTCTTTTTTTTTCGGTAGAAGATCGTGTTAAAATAACGAATTGTCTGTTTCACATTGGAAATTACTTCGAGTATCTCTCTCTCTCCTCTCTCTCTCTCTCTCTCTCTCTCTCTCTCTCTCTCTCTCTCTCTCTCTCCGTTTAGAGACACTGATTCCATTTTGAAGGATCTGATTTGCATTTTGGGGGAAGCGCCAAAAGGGCCCATGGACAGGGGTATTGTCAAGACTGTGAATATACGCCATTTATTCCAAAACATTCCTGATGGAAGCCTTTCAGTCCATTACTTTAGCACGGTATCTGAACGTTGCCAGGAAATTCCTCTTGATTGTGAATCCTGATTGCGTCATAAAACAGAAATCGGGCCGTTCTTTTTTCTCCGCGCGAAATGATAGAAAGGCGAAGGAGAGGCAGACCAACGCCATTGACCAAATTAACAGTGGACGGCCCAGTTCCAATTTCGCTCTAGGAATTGCTTGAATAGAATTTAGATGTACCAGAGAGGGTTTACCAAGGACCAATTTACTCTCTCTAAGTGCAGCGTCGTTCTCACATGGCAAACTGCTGATTCAGCTTAGTAGCAGATCTGGAGCATTTCTCTTCGGTTGGGGATTACACGTTAAAATCACATTAGGTGTGCTAGAAACCGGCTGGCGGCAGAAACACTTGAAGAAAAATTCTAGTAAAACATTTATTTTGAATTTACATTATATTTAAAAAAATAATGCATCGAACACATAAAGACTATTTTATTGTATAAAACTAAACCTTATATATTCTCCTGCATTACATTAAGCTAAGCAAACAGTATAGGTTTTATATTATTTTTCTCTCAATGTTCTTTGTGAATTACTCTTTGCCCAAAAATGAGCAAAGGAAAAAGAGAGGTTTTATGTGTGTATGTGTGAGTGTAGCAACGCCCTCACCTCTCTCCCCTCTCTCTAGAAACCTCTTCTTACCTCTCCCCTTATCTCTGGGGCGTCATCTCATATTCCTAATTCTGTTTAATAACCATCTTGAAATAAGAATTTTTGGGGAGTCCCGCATTCAGGCTACTCCCCCCCCCCCATCCATACACCCTCACCTTCCATAAACCCCCCCCCCCCATCCTATCCTCTTGGTGTGAAGCCAGAAACTGGCTGAAGAATTTCCACTCCTCGTTGCTTTGTTTATCTAATGAAATATTCTCTTTCTGCTAAAAATGGTCCCAGTAATCATCGTTAGTATGAGGTTATTTAGCCAAGATTGTTGATACAGCACAATTACTTTTATTTACCTTATTCATTTTGGATATATGCATAGGTGGCGCGCCCTTACACACACTCACACCCACATACACACGCACACACTCACGCACACATACACCACACACACATATATATATATATATATATATATATATATATATATATATATATGTATATATATATATATATGTATATATATATAGTATATATATATATATATATATATATATATATATATATATTACTGTAATGGCACCAGCATTCAAAGCCCCTTGTTGAATATATTAGCGTGAGATAAATCATTTAACTCCTCATTATGTTTTTAATTGTAAAACTCATGGAGAGTTAGTGCCAATGGCCGTGTGAAATGTTCAATTACATTTTCCTCAGCTGCTTAAATAGCCTTAAATTCGTCTTGAAAGAACATTTTAAAGAGATGGAAAATCTCTCTTTAGGAAGGAGCCCATGAGGGTACGGGTTGAAGAGTTTTCAGTGAATGCCACCCCTGCTGGAATGATATCATCACCTCTTATATAATCAAAATGTGCCTCTCTCTCTCTCCTCTCTCTCTCTCTCTCTCTCTCTCTCTCTCTCTCTCTCTCTCTCTCTCTCTCTCAAATATCCAATTTGTTTCTTAATATTAACGAAATTAGATGGCAGAAATACCCTCCCCCTCCTCTCCCTCATCAAACACATCCGTTTTACAATTCCACCGGAGCCGAGTTAACTCAGCAGTACAGTTGGCCGAGTAAAAAAAAAAAAACGCCAGTGACTTTTACCAGTCTCGCCAAACAAATGAGACTTTTTGAAGGGCAATCAGTATCATAGCAAGGAGGTTCCCGGAGCTGATTTGGATTCTCTAATATGTCTTCGGCTTTAAAGTTTGCAGAACAAATATATGCCCATCATGGGATGAAAAGACTGGAACTTTTCCTTTCCTTAACCATTACCGCCTCGCTGTACTGTAGATGATGTCGGTAAAATTTTGTAGTTGGTTGTGTGATAGTGGGATCTTCTCTCTCTCTCTTCTCTCTCTCTCTCTCTCTCTCTCTCTCTCTCTCTCTCTCTCTCTCTCCTCATTTGCTTCTATATATATATATATATATATATATATATATATATATATATATATATATATATATATACATATATATATATATACATATATA
>NC_090728.1:92034470-92036970 GCF_036898095.1 Palaemon carinicauda
TCCATCGGCGAGGAGTCACAGGTCATGATAGCAAAGAGATATAGGGATACGGAAAGATTTCTTGACTCGGGTTTGTATTTGTTAGTTTTGTTGTTTTTCCCCTCTCCCTGGTTAGTTTCTAGGGTAAAGAGAAGAAAGTTAATTAACGTTTAGTTTTACAAGTATATGGACTTAGCTCTTTGTACATAAGAGCAGAGTCAAGTGTACTTTACATTGTTGACATTTGAGAAGAAAATTATATTTGATTAACTCGAAAGACTTGTGTATTATTTTTTTCTTGTTATTCTTATGATTAGTTCTTTTTAGAAAATATTGATTAATGTTTATAATAACGAACGGTAACATATAGGCATATTCTTGTAATTAATTATCACCATCGTTATTTATGAGTTAGTTTTGCAAGATTTAAAGCTTAAAATATTTTTATATAATTTAACAGTTTTTATTTTATTTACAGGTAATGTGTTGTAGCAGTGTCTTGAATGTGAAATCGGGGTAAGTTGATGTAATTTTGAATTAAGTAATTAAGCCTTGAAAAATTTGAGAACCTTTGAAAAATATTTCTTATTAAATTGTGTCGCTTTTCATTAAATTAATTACTTTACTGCTCAGATGCTTTTATGCTTGCAATTAGTACGGAAAAATATGGATGGAAATTTTAGAAGCCAAACTCATTTGGGTAGTCATCCTTGTGTAGGAAAATATATAGGAAAGATTGTTCACTGATAAATGCTACTAATCTTTTATGAAATATTTAATCTCTCTCTCTCTCTCTCTCTCTCTCTCTCTCTCTCTCTCTCTTCGTATATAAATACATGAATATATATATAGGATATATGTATATATATATGTATATATATATATATATATATATATATTTATATATATATATATATATATATACTGTATATATAATATATATACTACTGTATATATTATATATATATATATACTGTATATATATATATATACTGTATATATATATATATATATGTATGTGTGTGTGTGTGTGGTAGCCTCTTATCTTTAATTTGAAGATTACCATTGTGAGGTAGCAATTTATTCCTATTGCGCATGATATTGTGTATGAATTTCCATCATGCACAAACACACACACACACACATAGTTGGGTGGTTGGTCGAATTTCTGGGACTAGAAGGACTAGTTTATCACCCACAAATGTATTTGTGCGATATATTTACTGTGTTTATATATATATATATATATGCGTGTGTACGTGTGTGTGCGTGCGTATTTGTGTGTTGTGGTTCAGTATTGTAATTTGGCGTTTATGAATATAAGTACTTTCCAAAATGTTAAGACAAGTAAAAAGTTCAAAATACTTTGCATAAAGACATTTTTTATCCAAAAAATTTCTGGTAATGATGTTCCAGTAGTATTGTTTCATATTGCAATATAAAAACATACACACACACACATATATGTATATATATATATATATATATATATATGTATATATGCATATATATTGTTTTATAAATAGATAAATAGATGTATGTATGCATTTGAGAGTGTATGAATATGTGTATGACATTATTACATTACTTCATGCATATTCCGAGTGTAATATCAGATGCTGAGTTTATTTATCTGTGCTCCTTAGTACATTGAAATTATTTTGTTTTTTATTCTTCCGGATATATTTAATAGAAAAACTTAAAAATTTGCTACTCTTCTTAGGTTGCTTTAGACAGAAATACTTCAATAGTTAATTGTGATATCTAACTATTCATCTAATTATAATTAATACTTCGTTTACGAATGGTTTCTCATGTATACTATTATGTACTTTGTATGTGTGGGACATGTTTTTATTCTCTCTCTCTCTCTCTCTCTCTCTCTCTCTCTCTCTCTCTCCTCTCCGAGTATGGATTATGTTTTCTTTCAAGTTGAAGATCGTCTGCCGCCTAAGGCAGCCACCGACGAAACAAAAAGCGTCTCGTGCCATCTTTAAATCGATATTCCCGATCTTCAAAGGGGTTTTGCTTGAGACCCGTATGTGTCTCGCTTTGAAACTCCTACTTATATAGGACTCCTTTGATGGCTGTTGCCAGCGCCGCCTCTCTGGCTACTTAAGGAAATAGACACACTCGAGTGTTTTCTGGAGTCATTTACCTCATTTTTTCGTCTCTCCTCTTATTTGACCTGAAATGTGGATGAGCGGCCTTTCATTTCCTTCTCAGGGAAAAGCTTCACTGCTCAGTCTTCATCGGTTTGGAAACTAATATCTGCCTTATTCTTATCCTTGTTTGTTTTGACTTGATGCTTTTTATTGCGAGAGTAAGGTTTTTTGTATGCGTGGGAATTTATTGTTTTCTTCCCCACTTCATCTCCATCATCAATGGTATCTTTGTCAAATTACTATCCTCCAGTTATCTCATCCTGCTTCGCTCTTTTAATAACCGTCTTCATAGTCATTTACCGTTATTGGTTTTTTAATGGGGTTTACATTTTGCTTTTAGGTCTAAGACATGATAT
>NC_090728.1:92041970-92069470 GCF_036898095.1 Palaemon carinicauda
CGCGCGTGTTTGTTTGTTACTTTATAGGCGGAAATATAGTTTAGAATATACAAATATTCAAATGACCTTTGCCAGATATAATTGCGTGTGTGTTTAGTGTCTATGAAATTAATTAATTTTGTGAAAGTGGGAAACAAAATCCTCCTTTTAAATTCCCTTTTTTTATAGTACAAGTATGGAAAAAAATGTAATACGGCTGACGATATTGGCATTTTCTATTCTATCAGTAAAGGAAATAGTGTTGGGTGTTTCAAAAATGTTTTAGCCTAAGCAGTATAGTTCATAATTAATTATTAATGTTAATTTTCGATTTGGCGTCTGTTCCATGGTGGTCGGGTTAGGTCCTCGGAATGGGGATAGGGGCGACGTCTCTTAAGGGAATTGAATCCACTAAACTGCCAGGGCTGCCGAAAATTAATTTCAGAAGTTTAGATTGAATTCGTCTTATTGTATCAGACCTTGGCTACTTGACTTCGTTGTTAAGCTCGTAATACACAGTCCCCGACTGACCAGGGCATGACGTTGGCAGGAGAAGTTTTGGAAGTTGATATTACCTGGACAGACAACCTGAGAGATTTGCGAAAGATACCGATGATGGGACATGCGCTTATAAGACTTTTTTCCTCTCTTTTTTCTTGTAGAAGAAAGATATCCTAAATGTCATTGATTTATGGGTTTTGTCTCGACTTGAGGGGTTGCTTAATCACATGCATTGGTTTAACAAACTGTGAACTGTTAGAATGAGCTACTAAGATTGTTCTTACGGCTTAGTTCTTAATAGCAGAAGTTTTCCAGAGATATTATTACTTGAGAAGGCAGTCCTTCAGGCGGTGTTACATTCTGACAAACACATGCGTATACAAGTTTCATAACAGCTCGCCCTTTGGTTAACAGTGGAAGGTAGTCATCAATAAAAGTAAAAATGTTTCCTTATCTTTCCTAAAGACGTCAATGCCATTTATTCTAACAACAACATTGCAGTCATCAAGTTAGAGCTATATGGCTTTCAAAGGGATAAAAACCACAGGTTATGAATTGATTGACAGGATAACAAGCCAATTACTGATTGCAAAATGTTGACCATTGCAGAGATCTCCCTATCAACACGTCGTTGTGGAGGCCTGAAAATTGTGACCAATGAGCACGCAAAGGGAGTGTTAAAAGAGAGAGAGAGAAAAAAGAGCTGATTAAAGTAGCCTCGGCTGTGATCAAAATTGAAGTTATACCAATCAAAATTCCCCTCTGTAACTGCGGGCTTGGAATCGTTTATAAAAGAGCAGATCCGGCCTGCTCCTATTCAAAAGCAAATTCAATTACACCCTCCAATGCATGTTTAATTTTGCAATATTTAGTTAATTCGTGCTACCTGTGCCTCAACACACCATGTTCAATACTATCTTTTTTTCGTTTTCACCCGGATCTTTTTTATTTTTCTTTATTTCTCTTTTCGGTGGTGTCATATGGTGTGATAGAAAGAGACAAAATTCCTGATATTCATTCCCGAAACACCGGTTTTTATCGATTTTCTCCTAGCTTGCAAAATTGCAGCATTTTTTTTTCTTCTTCTTTTATTGACTACAAGTGAGGTGATTTGAATGGGTTGTGTTCATTACAAGTTTGAAAGAAACGTGCTCGCATACATCTGCAAAGCTTGCACGTGCTTATATGCACGTACACATCTCTCTCTCTCTCTCTCTCTCTCTCTCTCTCTCTCTCTATATATATATATATATATATATATATATATATACATACATATATATGTATATATATATATATATATATATATATATATATATATATATATATATATTCATCTTTTGTGTGCATGTGTGTTGAAAAATAATGAAAATCATTCATGTGCGTCTTCGTGTACTATACTTATTTTTCGCGGCATTATATAATTATATACGTACACACACGTGTATATATATATATATATATATATATATATATATATATATATATATATATCTTGGTGTGTATATATTGGGCGCACTCTTATTTAAAAGCCAAACAATAACTTTCGTGGCGCCGCTCTTTAAATGAGTGTAGTTAATCTCCTATAGAACATGCTGGAGAGTCGAGTTATCGTCGACGGAAACCTGTGATGTTGCTTCATTTATCGACACATCGTCTTTTCTATAGATCATGATAAAAATCCTAATGGGTATCCGTCTTTTCAAGATGTAGATGTTGGTGATACACAATGTACCAGCATCTCGAGATAAAAAGAAGAAAGACAAGAGTTCCTTATTGAAAGTTTCAATAATGAGGGAGAGAGAGATCGATATATATATATATATATATATATATATATATATATATATACAGTATATATATATATATATATATATATATATATAGTATATATATGTATATATATATATACAGTATATATATATATATATATATATATATATATATATATATACAGTATATATATATATATATATATATATATATATCCCTCATTATTGAAACTTATATATATATATATATATATAGAGAGAGAGAGAGAGAGAGAGAGAGAGAGAGAGAGAGAGAGAGAGAGAGAGAGAGAGAGAGAGACCTTTGTAAGCTTGCAGGAAATTAGAGTGGTTGACTTTACAAAACTAAGACATAGAATTAGTATACATTACTTAAGCAGTCATCACAGGTCTTTAAACCATTATATCCGTACTTGAGAAAACTTCAACTTAGAAAGTGAGAAGTAAAGAATGAAGATGAAAGATTACGAACGTCTACAACTCAGATTGTAAAACGCTGCTGAAATTAATGATACTGTGTTTCAGAATTTATTTTTCTTTATGCTGGAAGTTTTTCCATTTTTGTGTTTTTGTTTACTGCATTTTTATTGCCATTTCCTTGGTGATTATTGTTTAGTATTAGTTTATTTCTACCCATACAGTTATTGCGATGGTGTGATTTCGGCCTTAAAATAAGAGTCAGGATTCAAAGTTTTTCCAACTCTCTCTCTCTCTCTCTCTCTCTCTCTCTCTCTCTCTCTCAGCTCGAAAACCTTGTTAGTCTGCGTCGTACATGACAGGGCAAGTTAATACACCTTATAACCCTCCCATACACCGTACGTACCTGGCTACACTTTGAGAGAGGCGAGGACGCTTATGAATTTTTCAACAGGAATTTTACGACCATGTCTTGCTTCTCTCCTTAGCAGCCAGTCATCCAGCTCATTCAGTCATGATGCCTTGCCAGTTGAATTAATCAGTGCTCGTCATGTTACTTGAGTGAGAGGAAAGGGCTGCGATGGACATGACATTTAGTGGACTAGTTTTCCTTTATTATCAATAGTGTTGCGAGAACATCATAGTAAATCTTCCGGAATGATGTTTCAAGTTCTTTCTATTAATGAATGATAATTGGTTTCAGTTTTTCTGTTCTTTCGTTTTCTGAAAGTGAGGCAGGTATACAATGGTAACCTTGTAACTATACTTTATTTGGGAAGTATATGTTGTCAGTTGTGTAACGCATTCCATCAAATAACAATTATATAGATTTTACCCCATAATACATATATGATGACAATATACTGTATTGGCGTATGGCATCAACCATTCATAATTATGAAATCATTCTTAACAATTGTGTGGCACCCTGAAAACATTTATAAAATTTCTTACCTAATTTTCGCTTGATACAGCGTCTTGTTTACTCTCAAAATTCTATGAAAATACTATCTACGCTTATCTTTGGAAAGATAAGGACGAGAAAGCCTGGCCATTCGTATTTACACGAGATGAATTCTTATCGAATCTTTGCCTGCTTACCATAGATTGGCATCACCTAAAGTGAGGTTGGGTATCGTGGGATTTTGTTTAGTCCTTAGTTCCTCTACAGTCATGTGCATGTGAATAATATGTACTTATTTAGGAGTACACATGTTTGTTTGTATAAGGTGCCTGACCAATTTAAAAAAAAGTATACATGCGTTCTCCTTTTCATGCCGATTTCCTATCCAAAATGGTGATTTCCCTGCTTATTTTTATCATCATCATCATTATGATGGTGATTATTATTATTATTATTATTATTATTATTATTATTATTATTATTATTATTATTATTATTATTATTATTATTATTATTATTGGCCTCAAACATTCCTCTTGTTAGTAAGATTTTCTTTCATCTTATATTTGTTCGATCATTTACTTTCCTTTACTTGCAAGAAAAAGACAACCATTTGTAATTTCTTACCTATGTTTGCTTTTGCTGGATTTTGCGGTATTACTGGTGGGAAGTGTGTGACCTGAAGAGACAGAACTCTAAAATTCCTGGAAATGCTCAGCTCTACAGGAAGCCAGAAAATGTATCAATTTTTTTTTTATATAAAAATATACTCTTCTGAGCATTGTGGTCGCTTTTCTTTGGTATCCCTCCTAAGATAAATGTTTATTCATGTTTTAAATAATTTTAAAGTGAGTTTTCATATTAGATTTTAGTTTGTACAAGACTGTCTTTTTTGTTCTTGGTTAAGTAGAATAGGAGAATTTTGGCCGATATCTTAGTTATTTGATTTTAGATCATTCTTCGACATTTAGTAAAATCTTATCCAATTTAATAAATTAGGTTGAGTCATAGAAAGAGATCGGGGAATACGGCCCCGCTTTAAGTTATCTTCCACTTACATCTGTCATGCGTTAATACCTCTTCATAATTCGGTCCTAATGTAATTAGACTGCGGCGTGAATTACGCATTGCTTGGACTTACCCGCCGACTCCATTGATGTCTTTGACTGCATTTTTAGTTCACACTTTTAGGTGCTTAAGTTGGCATAGTCGGAAAAGTTTTTAAGTGACACGAACTGGAGTCCTTCAGCAGCCTCCAGCGGAAAATGACGCTTAGGACACCCAGCGACAAGGGCGAGAATGCCCGCTGCCAGGGAGACATCTAAAGGACTTCTCGTAGCGTGCACTCTCCACCTCTTCGGTGAAAGGCTTTAAGTAGCTTTTAGTTTCTGGGTAATATTGAAAACCTGCGCTTTGAAGTTTTCTTACATCCAAATCCCGCTCTTGAAAACGGCGTGTTGCACTTGTGGAAGTTCTAGGACGAATGCGAGGCTCCCTCTTTTAGGCTCTTCCTACTTTTTCATGTTCGAGGAAGTTATATATTTAGATGTATATGTACAAGGGGGTAAAGTGCCTCCTCTTCCCCTTTCTCTCTCTCTCTCTCTCTCTCTCTCTCTCTCTCTCTCTCTCACTATACATCCCTCCCCTCCTCCCTCGGCATAAAAGAAAAACTGGTCGTTTGATATATGCTCGCTGAATGGTATTCATGAAGCGAAATACATTTTCAGATTAATTTTTTTTATATTATTTTCAGAGGATCCTATTGCTCATGCTGTTTATTCTTTCAACTTTTACTCGTCAAAATTAGTTTCAATTATATGTATCTCAAAAAAATATATTTTGATAAGCATTCAGTAAATTACTTTTAATACGCGAGCTTTGAAGGTGTAACAATGTTTCTGAACAAACTTAAAAAAATTTAAATGGTAATTAGTCTCGTCGAATTTTCATACGCTGTGCGTATCCATAATTTGTCAGGCTGTGCTGTTTTACCACTTCAAGTTAGTATGGGGCGGACATTAATGACCAAAGTGATTGATAGCTGCTGTTGATGATGATTATAAAGGTGCTGTTGCAAACCAGCCTTTTGGGAACGCGAGGAAAACTCAAGAGGTTCTTTTTGGCTCTTGTTTAGCTGATGCAGAAGAAGGGCCTCGTCTTGCGTTCTGTTTGAAGCGTTTCTCAGTTTCAGAAGGCTTGTTCAGTTTTATGAATACCTCTCTCTCTCTCTCTCTCTCTCTCTCTCTCTCTCTCTCTCTCTCTCTCGCTAGCGGATGAAAGATTTTTAAGGAAACCTTCTGTCATATTAGTATGCAAGATTCAATGTCTCCAGAGAAAATGTTTTCAATAATTTTAAGGGTATTGGTTGGCTACTTAAGTGTTGTTCTTTAACTCTTCATCTTTGGTACGAGGGAATAATAAATCATGTACATTATATATATAAAAAAAAAAACCCGTGGCTTAATAAGCAAGTAATAATATTGATTAGTAAATGCCTGGTAGATATGGCTGATAAATTTTATATAGCAACGTGAAATTTACTCTCTTTCCATTAGTTATGTGTGCGGGGATGGGATCATATCTATAAATATATAGATATGGAACAAGATAAAACTCTGAGTATTTTATTTTTTCCTCGTAGTTTATTGCATCTGAGGTTTACGTGTTCCTGTGATTTTTACTCATATATCTATCAATCTCTCTATCTATCCATCTACTGTAAATTATAATATAAATGTGTGTGTGTATATATATATATATATATATATATATATATATGTATATATATATACTGTATATATACTGTATATATATCGACATACATATAGATTTATATATGCATATGTGTATATATGTATGAATATATGTATGCCTATTAGTATTATGGATGCGCACACCTTTCCCTCTGAATTATGTAGAACTATTTTTTTTTCATTTCTGTGCCTCTAGAAATTATATAAAAACAATTTTTAGTTTCAAGCCAGTGTTGTTTAAAACTTATAATTATAGAAAAAAAGAGTGAACCACGTTGCGCAGCATTCCACTATGGGGTTGAATGCAAATTCGGATTCGACCTAATGAGCCGTTGAATTAGCTTCATCAGCGGGTAATGGCAGCGTTGATAAAAAGACTTTATATATATAAAAGCCTGGAGTAAGATAAAGCCCTTATGTTGGTGGATGTGAGCTCCTGTTCTCGTTAGTATATATATATATATATATATATATATATATATATATATATATATGTAAAATGTGTGTGTGGGTGTGATGTCCTGATGTCTTTAGTTTATATACAATTATATATATATATATATATATATATATATATATATATATATAGATATATATATATATATATATATATATATATATTGTACATATCTATATTACGTGTCTGTATCAACACGCATACACACACACATATATATATATTTATATATATACTGTATATATATATATATATATATATATATATATATATATATATACATATATATTTTTTATATGTCTGTAGACTGATAGAAAGATAGATATTCATACATATTTATATAAACACGCAATGTTGGTGTGCAATAACGTTCTGCATATGGACATCACGTTTTTATTGAATTTATCCCTCAACGTGTTTACATGAATGACATTTAATCAGCGCATGTTAGTTCCCTTTATGTTCCTCGATGGATCTATTTTACTATGTAATATACAGGGAAATATTGCATGCAGGCATGCGGCTAAGAGAATTTAGAATATTATTTGATAGCTGTAATGTAATTAATATATCAGTTTATCGAGAGAGAGAGAGAGAGAGAGAGAGAGAGAGAGAGAGAGAGAGAGAGAGAGAGAGAGAGAGAGAGAGAGAGAATAATTGATTAAAAGATTATTTTTCATCATTGAGGATTAATCTTTGCATATTATTATTCGTTCAAAGTTGGGAAAGTTTCATTAAACAATATGGTATGCTTAAACTGTTGCAATACCTAATTTAATTCTACATATTAACGATTTTTTCTTTCGTTACTCAAACTAAAATATACAGTGTGTATCTGGCTTAGCTAAGCAAAGTTTCTATTCTGAATCTTACGTTTAAGCTGGATTGGGCATTTGGAAAATAAAATTTACACAAATCCTGTGCAGTAGCTTTTGAGACGAAGAATTATATTCAGGAAAACCTGACATTTTGATTTATTCTCACCGTTTATTCTATATATATATATATATATATATATATATATATATGTATATATATATATATACATATACATATATATATATATATATATATATATATATAAACATCATCATCAGCCGTTACTAGTCCACTTGCGTCTGTTTATGGTCTTTCTATGATGGTCCAGAACCGCAAACCTTCTTAGTTCGTCAATTCGTCGTCTTCTATTCCTTTCTCTGCTTCTTTTGCAATCTCTAGATACGCACTCTGTTTTTCTTAATATCCATCTATTATCTGTCCTTTTCATTATATGTCCTGCCCACGTCCAATACTTTTTCTTACATGTTAGAATATCCTTTACTTTAGTCTCTTGTATTCATGGTGATCTTTTTGTGTCTCTTAGTTTTATTCTCATCATTATTCTTTCCATGGCTCTCTGAGTTGTGACTAGCTTATGCTGTAAGGCTCCAAGTTTCTGATACCTAACTTAAAACTGGTAGGTAAATCGTATTAAATACATTTCTTTTTAGAGAAAGTGGCATTTTACTTTTCATGTTCTCATTTTGTTTTCTTAAAGCTCTCCATCCCATGCTTATCGTTCTTTAAATTCGGTCTCGTGTCCCAGGAAAACACTTACTGTCTGTCCTACATTCATTAACAATCTCCAAAGGTTCATCTATAACTCTTATTTGTTGTGTCTGCATTTTTATTGAACATTATCTTAGTTTTACTCATATTAGTTTTCAGTCCTACATCTCTGCTTTCTCAATTCAATTCTTCTATTTTCTTTTGCCAGTCTTTCCAAGATTCACTAAACTCGACTATCTCGTCTGCAAATCTTGAGTTGTTAAGATTTTGCCCATTAATATCAATTTCTACATTTTCCTAATCTAAATTTTTGAAAACTTCTTGGAATGCTGTGAATATTTTAGGAGAGATGGGGTCTCCCTGTCTAACTCCTTTCTCAATCGGAATTTTTTCACTATTTTATATAGTTTAAGGATTGTTGTACTTAGTGTATGGATATCTCGCAAGTGATCTATTACAAGATTCTTCTATTCCTTGTTTTTGAAGGGCTTTCATTACTGCTGAAGTTTCAACAGAATCAAAACGTGAAATGTTGAGTTTATTTGTTTCAGCAAAATTAATGTTAATGCATTACTTGTTAATAGTTTCTTATCTTTTTACCTTACCTTATCTGGTATATGTCGCCTATTCAAAGGTATATAGCAAAAGTTTATATGCTGATGGCAATATTGAGAGAGAGAGAGAGAGAGAGAGAGAGAGAGAGAGAGAGAGAGAGAGAGGAGAGAGAGAGAGAGAGAGAGGGGGCGTCCCATTGCTGCCAAAAAAGGACAACTGGAAAGGAAAGGTAAGGTAAGACATAACCAGGGCATAACAAATCCTCGCGTGTACTTTATAATACCGAACATTTTTGTTGTTTTGGGAAATGCAATTAGAGCGGGACTTTAGGGCTTAAGTGATTATCCCGGGGCTCAGGAGGATTGGTGGAGCTTTTTATAATGGGAGACAAAGGGTCGAGAGACTTTTTGGAATGAAACTTCAGCACTCAAGGTTAGGTCTACGTTGCTTTCTCTCTCTCTCGGTACAAGTTTGCATTTGTTTCATATCCTCGTGCTTAGGCATTACTGTGTTGAATTCGTCTTAAATGCAAAGACGAAAATGTAAGGAAATTTATAATTGCCATGAGAAAAATAATCGAGGATTTTTTTTTTTTACCAGGATCGAGATGAGAATTTATAGACGGAATTTGCTGGCAATGAAAAAGACGTTAAGTGTCTTTTCATGGTGAAGATAACCTTTGCATGTTGCCTCTCCTTGTTAATCTTGTGTAAACTGGATTTAAAGCTTAAATCCTATTATGCCATGAATCAAGCGAGCCTCTCCCATCCCACGCGACCTTCTTTTGTTTCACGCGACGGTCTTTTTTTTTTTTTTTTTGGGGGGGGGGGCGGTTGGTAACTAATTTATTTGGATTTGCCTATTAACTTCAGATAATCTTGGCATTATGATATGAATAAAGCCTTGGATAGATGGAAGGAAAATTCTAAAATATAGCCATTTCCCGGAGCATGATAATGATTCTTGCAGTTAGACCCTATGAACCAGCAAGCCATCTTTTGAAAAGGTAAGTAATTTCCAGATCGCAACAATAATGGTAATTATCAAAGATTAAAAACCGGGTGGCTACATTTTTTAGAGTAAAAACATTTTCTTTATTTTCTTTAAAACCAATGGTTGAAATCTACCTTGCTCAGCAAAGTCTTACCATTGCAGGTGTAAAGGTTCCGCAATGCCTGGAATGCCGAACACCTGCCTGATCCTTTATGACTCTGAGTACGATCGTAAAGCTCATATTTGTGATTAATGGCCGAATAAAAAGGCCTTTATGGATGCCCGAAAGATGAATGGCAGAATGTGTAGCAAATCGCTAGAAAACTCGGAATTGTAATTACACTTTTCCTTGAGCTTGCCGTCTCATTGAATGAAAATGACGCATAAAAGGAATTATTTTTTTTTTCATTCATTTTTACCCAGTTGATGATATTTTATAAAATAAACCGCAATGATTTCTTCTTGGCGTATTGAATATTCAAGAAAAATTTTAATCACATTCGATATCGTCTCGAAAGATTTTTTCTTTAATTTTCAAGTCGAGTATTTAATACTTTCGATAATCACGAACGTCAATCCCCCCTCCCCCCCTTCCACCTCCAAACTTCTCTCAGAAAAAGGAACAGAAAAAGAGAAGATTCGACATCCGAGACGAATTGATTTATTTTGCGATTATGAAAAGAGGGAAAGTGGGTGGGTGAGAATATGGATGAAGGATGAGGGAATATAGACATTAATGATCGGGTTAATGGAAGGATGCTGTGAAGGGGGGAGATCAGAGGCGTCAGATAGGGTAGTCAGTATCGTTGTTCACCTTCAAACAATGTGATTGTATGATATGTGAGAGAGAGAGAGAGAGAGAGGGGAGAGAGAGAGAGAGAGAGAGAGAGAGAGAGAGAGAGAGAGAGAGAGAGAGAGAGAGAGAGTATGTTGACATCAACGTTAAATCATGTATCAAGTAGGATGTAGCATGTTGTAGAGGGTCATATCTAGTGTAATGATAGACTTGGGATATTAAACCTCATCTCAAAAAACTTGTTGAAAACCGAATTCACTCCTTAAACTACTAAAATGAAGAAAGGGTAGCGATTAAGATATATATATATATATATATATATATAGTGTGTGTGTGTATGTATTTTTGTTTGTGTGTATATTTGTGCATGCATTCTTTTAGAGACGGTATTTAAGGATTGTGAATTATATTTATGTTATGGAATTCTTGAAATATTACTATGCATCTGAAGGTCTAGGCTTATGAACCCCCGATCTAGAAAATCATATGAAATACCATCCAGAAAATGTGAAACAAAGTAATGATTAGACTGGCTCTTCTCTCTCTCTCTCTCTCTCTCTCTCTCTCTCTCTCTCTCTCTCTCTCTCTCTCTCTCTCTCTCTCTCTCATTGGAATAAAAACAGTATTATTTTACATTTAGTTATATATCACTGTTACTCAGTAACCGAAGTCCGAATGCGCTCGCACATTAATGGAGTCTAATCTAGAATAGCCTTGCAAGAATTTAAGGTCTATCTATATTATGGGACTTAAAAAACAATAGTAATTACGGGAATCAGAAAAAAATTTTATATTGGTTAGAGAATATATATAATTATGGATCACACATTTTGTAATTTTCGTTTTGTGTGTGCTCCCGCATGTGCCTGCCTGCGAAAATAAGCACGTCATCTGTAAAGCGCTTTAAAGGTCCCTCGAATGGCAAAGGCAAGGGACAGAACAGTACCCTAGAGACTGACCATATATCCATATGATCAGAGCTCAAGTCCCCTCTCCATCGAGTTAGGACCAGGGAGGATCAGGCAGTGGCTGCTAATGACTCAGCAGGTAGACTATAGAATAAGGTAAGGTTGCAGATACTATTAGAAACTATCGAGCTAGATCGGGTCTCGAACTCCCGTCCATCAGATTGTAAGGCGGGAATGTTTCCGATGGGCTACCATAACTCTTATTCGAAAATAATTTCTATCTGCAAATGTGTGCAGTTTGTTAGCACTGACTGGTTCTAAAGCCTCTTTAGCAACGTTGAGTACACTTGCGATGAAATAAGTTTAAATCATCTCTGAAAATAGTAGACATGTTCAATAGATAGTATGGATAATGAGCAGATGTGCAGTAAATTTGTACTCTTACGGCAACTGTTGCCTCAGATGTTCGTGCATGCAGCTTCTGTTTATTATTATTATTATTATTATTATTATTATTATTATTATTATTATTGTTGTTGTTTTTGTTGTTGTTATAATTTATAATTACTATTTATATATATATATGTTTATATATATATATATATATATATATATATATATATATATATATATATTGTGTTTGTATTGATATTTACCTGCATACCAGGTTAATCCTAGGTATTCAAGTATTTACTGCCCCAAATAATTTATTGTTCAGGTAAATTAGCAAATAGTTGTGGGAGTAGGCAAGGAATGTCACTAGAATTTGATATCCATAAATGTAGCCGAGGGGTCCAGCCATTTCTCTAAGAGATAAGAATTTCTTTTGACACCTGCGCCAGAAGATGAAACGCGTGAAGTCTGGAGGTAAGGTACCTTAAGGGTTGATAAACATACCAAGCGGGGTTTCTTTGTTTTTTCCTTTTATGTTTTTTTTCCTCCCTTTTCCAATTCTACCTGTCCCATTGTCTTTCGGCATTAATTAATATTCCTCAAGAGTCTCCCGAGGCCTTTACACAACTTATTAAAGCCGCGAAATCGCACCCAGACTCATTAATTTGGAGACAGCCCCGTTGAATAGCCTTTGTCTCAAGCCACACGGTAAGTGTCGCCTCAAATGGGACTTCTCTCTCTCTCTCTCTCTCTCTCTCTCTCTCTCTCTCTCTCTCTCTCTCTCTCTCTCTCTCTCTGACACAAACACACATACAGAGAGAGAGAGAGATCTGACACAAACACATAGAGAGAGAGAGAGAGAGAGACAGAGAGAGAGAGAGAGAGAGAGATTCAGGTTGCCATCCTCTAAGCCGTTCTATTTGGTTGACTATTTTATTTGCATTTTTTTTTCTCTCTCTCTGGTCTTAACAAGCTCGCGGAAGGTCTAATTTCATGCAAGTCAGTATTATTTTATTAAAGATTTTCACCCTTTTTTCGGTCTTTGCAAAATTGTTGTTATGTTACTGATGAGGTTTTTGCCTACCTCACGTAACGAAGGGATTATAAATTAACTAACTGGAAAGACGCAATAAGAACTATCCTCCTATTTACACTGAAAGTAGCGCCTTGCGAGTCTCAGCATTTGATTAATCGTCATCAATTTAATAAGGGTTTAAGAGGCGTGTAAAAGAAAAGCATTCCGATTGAGCTTTTCAAAAACTGTTCTAATCATTATTTCAGAAACCTATCATGCAAAATATCCGGAGGTAGTCGCACGGAAATTTGGCAACGAGGACTTTCTTTTTACGTTGGGTGCTAGTCGGTAATGTGAGGGAACATTGCAAAACATTAAATATTTTTGGAATGTTAATTTATACTGTTTGGATGTGCAACTCTGTTCTTTCTCTTTGGATATTCAAGATTCGACCTTTTTTTATTGTTTGTTGTCCCCTCGTACGAAGTGGTAAAACATGTTTGCCTCCTGCTTTTTGTCGTATTTACTTGCTATTGTTATTGGTGATTCTTGTCTTTCTTTCAGGTGATTGCGACTCTTATTGTTTATTGGTGTTTTTTACTGCTGGGTGATGGATGATGTAACGGTGGTAGAGTACGGACTGTGAAGGAATGGTCAGTGTGATAAAAATACAAATGTGGTCATGCTTGTTACGACGGGTTTTAATGGTTAGATATTCACCCGGTGGTTTACTATGGTACCCTTCGAACCTGGTTTATGAATTGCCAGTTGTGGTGTTGCAGCTAAGGATTTCGGAACCTTTAAAAAATGTAAGGTCTTGAATATCTTACTTTCTTTTATTAGAAGTTCTTTATCAAGGTAAACAGACATGCAGGATAGAACCAAGCATCTTTGGTTAGGGATCTTAAAGAGATGTAAATTTAAACTTACTAATAAGTAAATCTCTTTAAATGACCCAACCCTAATTATTATCTTTTCAATTTATCTTCCTGGTAAGCTGCCTTGTTTTTCAAACTATTTTTGTGTTTAAAGTTAAAATTAAATGCTGGGGTTAAAATATAAATTTTGTTAAGAAAGAATTTCTCTCTGGCGATATATATTCGAGTCACGAAATGAAAGCACATGTGTTAAATCAAAACAAATAAATGAGGAATACTTGGATTGCCTTTAAAGAATTTCCGAAAGCCGAGAGAGGCCCTCACCCTACTCCGATATTCGCTTTCACTTACTGTTTATTGCCCTAATATCAAACATGGATATAAACAGTGAAGTTACTGTAAATATGCTTATTATTCTGTCCTCTCTCTCTCTCTCTCTCTCTCTCTCTCTCTCTCTCTCTCTCTCTCTCTCTCTCTCTGTTTGTGTGTGTGTGTGTGTGTATGTGTGACTGGGGATTTTAAACGTTACTTTTGCATCTGTGGTTCACGTTACACATTATTCATGAAGTCAGTATCCTCAAATTCATGATAGACCTTCAATAGATTAAGGTACCGAATGTTTTTTTTTTTCAATGTTTGTTTGTTCTGTTCCAATTATACATAGCCTTATGCGAACGGTTAGTTTAAAACTTTATTATTATTATTATTATTATTATTATTATTATTATTATTATTATTATTATTATTATTCTTTTTTTTATTATTAAATTAATATATTTGTTACAAGAACTGGTCGAGTGTTCATGAAATTGAATATATAAAAGTGACTTGATTATTTATAATATGCAGGTGTAGAATAATGTTTCAGGCAGGACTAGAAATGGGTTTAGTCTTTTGTCCTCTAATGGTGAGGGTCATGAAGTATTTCTGCTTTGATCCGCGTAAACTCTGGGATGACCTCTCTGGTGGGTGAATTCTTTGAAATATTTGCTTGAAAATTGGTCTTAAACTTAGATCTTTCATGCAGGTGAATATCTATTGATCAACCGACAGATTCAAAGACTTGATTGTTTAAGCAGAATGTAAAATAATTTTGTCGGACAGTTGTTCTTGGCTCACCCTTATTCCAGTTAATGCCACGTTTGTAAAATCCCTGAAATGGCTCAGCTCTTGGCCGAAGCAGCACTGCAGTGATCCTTCTCATTATGGAACAAGAGGGCCAATCATCATTTATAGTCTTGCCAAAATCATTATTCAACACCGTGCTGTATATAAACACTTATGCCAGTTACTATTCAGTGATTGGTGATGGGGAAGTGTTATCCGAAATGTATGGCCTCTTTGTGTTAATAGTGTTCATTTCATAGATTTTTGTTAGATTGCAATAAAATGAGCAGTCAGTTATCCACGAGATTTCCACGCTTGAGTGGGCAGCCTACGAGATTTCAAACATATATTAAATGACCTTTCTATGTTATTATATAGCCTGGAGGGCTGCTGGACATATTCATTCATGGATGGACTGGCCCATCATTTACCAAGTGCTTTGTAGTCTATCTACTTATAAGATTATTAATATATGTGGGTGCTACCCTTGAGAAACCTGGTACTGGATAATATTCATACAAAAATAGGGTCCTTCCTAGAAAAAAATCACTAAATATTCACTCTTGAGTGGGCTGTTTATGCCTGCAGAATGCCAGTTTTGGTGTGCTACTTACAAGATAACAGTACTGGAGCTCTACAAGAGTTGTCCTTTCCCTAGTTTGTTGTCAACAAGACATACCCTTTGCATTCGACTGCCCACGTGATATACAATACTATATTGCTGCTTGAGATCTTCATCCATTCTTGTTTTACATATGATATGTCAATTCCTGCGATTGCTACTCATCAGATGTCCACCATGAGTAGGAATTTATATGTTATCATCAGTATTATTTTGTCTGTGCAATCCAGTGATCCAATATACAGTACATCGTTGGTATTTTCTGAAGATCATTCGAAGACCTTGCCATGAAACTAAAATGCTATGCTCAAACTTTAATATTTTAGATATGCATAACTTTTATATGTACGCTGTTCAAGAAAACAGGAAAAGGTGATTAAATAAGAATTTAATCATAAATACTGTAGATTTTAGAATGTCTGTCAATTATCTATCGATAAAAATCGAAACTACTGTACTACTACTTTAATTGTTAAAATGGAGCCTTATTAAATATCTCCTTTGTTGCTGAAAAAATACCTTTGAATAAATAAAAGAGGCATTGAACTCCAGAAAACAGGTGCGCGTGGGTGATAATGGGGTTAATGCGTAGAGCTAATGGGGAAGGCATAAGATGGGGAATTTTGATGAGAGATACAGGTATCTGACGATGGGCCGAGAAGGCGCAGGTGACGAATTCTTCAGGTGAATATTTCATCCTTGTCCTTTAACGATCGCTATGGCAGCCCTTCAACATTCATCACTTGACCTTTTCCATCTTCTTCACTCGACGATTGTCTCGATGGAAAGATTTTTTCTGTACTTTTATAGTTTAGGATTCTCTTTCTTTTCCGTTTAGAATAAAAGGGTTTATTTTTTCATCTTCGTGTGAAGTATACCTTGTCAAATCTTGAACAACCACTCAAGGAATATATATATATATATATATATATATATATATATATATATATATATATATATATATATATATATGTGTGTGTGTGTGTGTGTGTGTTTGTGTGTGTGCGCGCGCACGCGCGTCTGTATCAAATATTTAGACGTAGATATTTGAGTATACGCTTACAATAGGTTTGAATCAAAATATATTTTAATTGTATCCAGCGTGGAATGCTATTGTTACTCTACCTACAGTACATTACCCCTTTCAAGACAAACAATATTTGAATATAGTTATCCACCGAAACACTTTTCAACATTATCATTTTAAAAGGCGTCGCCAGTTACCTGAAGAATTCATGATCATTATAGCGACTTGCTGAAATGTCATCGGAGTTTTTCTTGTATTTTTTTTAAGCAGTCTGTAATCACGGACATTATCACACTGAGCGAATCTAAAATCTAAGATTTGTTTCGTTAACGGGAAATGAGTCGTTTGTTAAAAATACGCTTTTGTTTGCTTGTAGTTTATTTCATTCGTTATCTAGAGAATTATGTATTTTGTAGGCCTATGAATAAGTTATCTAAATTTTCTCATGGAAAAGAACTACGTTTTTTCTCCGGTGTTTGCTGAGCTTATTTGTAAAGGTTAAAGTTTTTCTATTAATTTTAACATCAAAAGTTAATTAAAAGGGTCCAAATGTCAGTTATCAATGACTAGGAAGCGCTTCCTTTGATAACCTTCGTTAATTACCCCATTTAATCACCTTCGACGTGTGTAAACACTAATATATACATTATAGGAAGAAAAACTACACAAAATCAGAAAAACTATAAAAAATACCTTCACTGGTATATGTAAGCCTAGCGCACTGTATCTTCCGTAAGAGATGAAGGACTGACTACATTAGAGATACTTATTTTACATTAGAGATACTTATGTTTCAGACGGTGAGAAGAACTTGATTGGAAAAGTTCTGATGAAATGGTAAAACAATTAATTCCTAGTGTGTCCGAAGTAAGAATTGGCCAGACAATTGGCCTGTTCAATAGGTAATCACAATGGGCATCTTATTAATTAGGCATCTCTCTCTCTCTCTCTCTCTCTCTCTCTCTCTCCAGATGATGTGTTCACAAGATGACTACCCCCTGGTCCTTCCCTTACCCCCTCCCCCCCCCCCCCCCCGCTCTTCTCCTACGCCGTATATGGGAGTGGTACCCCCATGACAGCCTCTTATTTTCTTCAGCTGCTCGTCTTATTTGCATGTGATTATGAGCACAACAACTGTATTTCAATTCATTTATAGACGGTGTTTCTTTCGTCATTTCTTCTGACAAGAAGGGAAATAAAAAATAAGGAAAAAGAAAATGATAATGATGGGTTGCAAAGAAAATGTTATAAAAAGGTCATTTGACACCGTTGTTATTGACCACTCGTGATTTACTACTACTACTACTACTACTACTACTATTACTACTACTACTACTACTACTGTTATTATTATTATTAGAGCGTCGAGTACGATGACCTAGCTTATATTTTGTGTATTAATAGAGCTGTATTTTCTCTAACCTCTCGTACTTTTAATCATAACATAATGATATTAAAGTTTATATTCGTTCTTTTATTATGAATATATTGAAGGCTATAAGAATTAAGTCAATAAAATTAATTCGTTGAAATTTAGTTTAAGCTTTGCTACTTAGGTTTAATGAAAGGATCTTCCTGATCCTGTAGTTGGGTTGCTGGAACTTCGGAATTTCAAACTTGGTGGAAATGAGTCTCGTTTTATAGTTTATCTGTTAGCCATTCACTTGACATTATTTATATTGTCTTTATTTCTCTTCTATAGTTTTAGGATTTTTTTTTTTTACTTCTTCCTCGGTGGGAGGCTTTCCTTATTTGGTCCTTTGGGTTTGTAGCAATCTACTTTTCTAATTAGGGTTGCCGCTTGTCTTTGAAAGATGATAGTGAGTTCTTCTTCCTGTGTTCTCCATAATTTTGTCTTTCGAAATTTAATCTTTAAATATAAAACATACCAATCAATTTTGCTTCAAAAGTTCTTCATTTCAATTTCACTTCTTTGTCATGAATTTGCGAATAGATCATCAATAAATAAATGAATAAACAAATAAACAAGTAAATGAATAAACAGTAGGCAATGCTTCAAGGCAACTCATAGTCAAAAATGCTCCAGCCAAAATATTTATAGGCGTCACAAAGAGAACAAAAATTCCCTCCCCCCTCTTCCATTTGCATTTAGTATTGACAGGAGTAAAGGACAAATATAACCGTGTTTATTTTTCCGGCGTGATTTCAATCTGCGTCCGCCAATAACTTGTTTTATTGAAACATTCGATGAACAAAACGCACCACCATATAATAGCTGTCTTTCCTGTTAGTAGAACCATGAACTGTTTATCATCTGTTCATGTGGTGATTAATTTTTGAATTCAACGTACATGAATATGGACTACTAAATTGTATATAAATCCGGTTTGGAGAAATTGTTTTGTGGTTAAGCGTGGCTCTCTCTTGTCATTTATTCAGGGCTCTCATGGCTTCGTTTCCTTAAAGGTAAAGTAATATTACACAAAAGAAAGAACCGTAAGTTTCTGGAGGATGCAGTCAGACATAGGGGGTCTCAGACGCCTTTGGCTTATGAATGGTATAAAAGACTAGTTTGTAGTTGGAGAACGTGATTCATTTAGTATATATAATCAAAACACCTCTAGTAACCTGAGATTTATTGATCTTTTTTTTTATTCCTTTGGCATAGAATTTCAATAGAAAATGTCAGGTATTCCATCTTCTGTCGTCTGATCAGTACAAAAGTGCCATTTTAAATTACGGGTTAAAAGCATTTGTAGAGAAACTGGAACTGTCATGTCCCATTCAAGTTCCCAACACACCCGACACCAACTTAGTACGAGAGAGAGAGAGAGAGAGAGAGAGAGAGAGAGAGAGAGAGAGAGAGAGAGAGAGAGAGAGAGAGAGAATTCCTGGTTGGCAACCCTGCTTTCGTGAGATATAATAAAGGTTGGCTTCATTATAAATGATGCCATAATCCCAAAAATTGATTAGGTTTTGATTATCTATCACAGCCCAGGCACGAGAGATAACATTATTGTGCGTGAATGATATTAGCGACTCAATGGAAGCTCTGTGCTTTTCCCCGGACGGTCATATTAAGAGATGCTTTCAGGCTGATGCTTAAAGTGTGTGTTTGAGAGAGAGAGAGAGAGAGAGAGAGAGAGAGAGAGAGAGATGTTAGAACAAACACGAAGGACCTTTCCCAATCCCATTTCAGATTAGATGTTCATTGGGGATTTTTTTAAAATTATACCCCCACTTTTGCACGTAGTGTTGTGCTTTGAAGTTCAGCTATAGCAGTACTGGTAACCCCTTTAATGTTTCGTCCTTTTGTGTATGGGAAAGGGGTTATGAAGTAACTTTCAATTAAGCACGGAGGCCTTAGTTAAATTTTTGACATAGGTCACGAAAATCTCTCTCTCTCTCTCTCTCTCTCTCTCACACACACACACACACACACACACACACACACACACACACACACACGCACAGATACTATGAAGCCATTTCAAGATATAGGCAGATCAATCATTACGTTCAAATTTATGCGTAAATTATGCTCATGCCTCAAGCCTCGCAAACACTTCACCTGTTCCCTTCATTTTGTAAACGGAAGAATTACCTTTAAAAGCTATGTTTTCGTTGGTCATTTAGATGCCATTTTATTATCACAGTGTAAAAGAATATCTGCTGTATTGTATTATGATGTAGGAAGGAGACTAAGGGTGGTCCCGCCATCAAAGTTTCACCTACTGTAATTTTTATCACTGTGTTAAAAAATTTTATGTAAAAAATACTGTGTTCAAAAGTCTTAATACTCCCTAAAGGAAATTTAAACCAAGTTCGCGAAAATGACGAGGAAGAAAATTAGATACATTTTCTTCAACATTTTTATTAGGTTTCGGCCATTAGACTACAGATGGTGAGTTTATTTTTTGGCTACATTATGTTGGATGTTATGTTTAATCATCTATAACTGACCATTTTTTTAAAGTTGCTGGTTTTAGAAAACAAATTGTGATGTGACTTATGATAATAAAAAAGGAGATGCTTAAGGTGTCAAGCAAGATCCTCATTCAAGTGAACCAAATAGTTGAATTAAGAAATATGAATGTAAAGACTTATTTTGGATAATTTTCATATTTAAACATTGATGGAAGATGACAATGGATGGCTAAGATCATTTAGATGATTTTAAAGAATAGGAAACTGATGGTCAGTGGCATTTAAATAATTTTTAGATTGAGGAAGGATGGAATTGCTTTTCATATCTCAAGTACTCAGTTATTGTTATCAGTTGTACAATTAGCCAAGGTACAACCATAGTTGGAGAAATAGAATGCTACAAACCCAGGGACTCCAAATGGGAAAGCATCTCGGTGTTAAAAGGAGATACAGAAATACCAAATAAACGATAAATGAGATGTGATAAAAATGATGAAATATATTAAGATCACTGTTAGTTTTAAGTTGATAAGTCGTACATAAACTTCGAAGCGACACTTACGTCAACCTGTTCAACGGAAAAGCATCTGCAACAAGTGTGAACTTCAAAAGTTACTCCGATTCAACCACCAGGTTAGAAGATCAGTATGTGGGAATAAATCTTCAATGGAATGTTAAATTTTAGAAAAAAAGCTGTTGAAAATTTTAACTGACGCTGAAATTTTTCAGTAAAGCTATTCAAGTTTGATTTTGGCTGTTATAAAAAAATTTATGTTTATATTTGTCTCGCGTGATATTAACTTTAAAGCAAGAAATATGCAAATTAGCTCGACATTCACGTTCCATAAAGTGGACCAGATATCTGTTGATGACTGAAGGGATTAAGCCCCTATCACTTCTATAGGAAAACCCAAAATACACAAAGTCGTATCCAGATCAGGGTAGGTTCACTTATCCTTTGGATAAAGGTAAGTCGCAAACTAGAGTGAATTCGACGTTAAAAAGTATTTGAGGCTTAATATATATAAAGTCACTCGGTAGTTAAGCATAAATTTTCTTTTGTATATGTGTGTATATATATACATATATATGTACTAATTATATATATATATATATATATATATATATATATATATATATATATATATATATATGTATACACATACACGTACACATATGTATGTGTGTATTTATGTATGTATGTCTGCATGTATGTCACTACTACCCATTCCAATGAGCATCATAATGTTCTCAGCTTAGATCATGAGATTTTGTCAGCGACTTTATCTGTGTGAAACATCAAAGAAAACCTTCATTTGGACCATGTAAATCTCGGAAGCCTTTCACAAGTACGTTAGGGCATTCGGCAGCAAAGGAAAGAAGATTGTTGGTTAGAAACAAGATAAGGCGAGAGAGGCGACAGAAGCGAATGGGCCGTATCTCTCCCAGACGCCTCCTTTCGTTTCACAGACGGGACGAGCATTATATGCTTGCCCTGAGATATCATTTGCTTCTAATGAGGTCAAGGGTCACGTGATTTTACTTCGAGTTAATTCGCAGGGAAGGAAGGTGATTGCGTGATGTGAATACGTATATGTTTATCAGTCGGGTCCTCTTTGAATAGGATTTCTCGAGCATCGGAGATTTCTTTTCGCCTGCTGAGAGGATGTCGGCATCACTTCACCCCCCCCCCCCCTTTTTTTTTTTTTTTACTTGAAAGGAGATCTTCCTTTGTTTGTTTTTATTTCAAGTTAAAGAGGATTTTGGGTTATTTAAAGAGAGAACACTATCGACATTGATTGATAATTTATTTGAGGAGTGACCTCCTTGTATTTTAGCTTATATAACTTATTTTGGTTATATATATATATATATATATATATATATATATATATATATATATATATATATATATATATATAAACTATTTTAATTTTGGTTTATGTAAATGTTCTACCCAGTTAAGTGTATTTGATTAACGCACAATTGGCACTGATTTTTTTCTTTTGTCAACAGCCATTTAGTCAAAATCTTAAGGGTTCTATACTAATAGTAAATGATAACATTTGCTAGTTTATGACCTCATATTGACCCATTACATATAGCATCCGACCTCTAAAGTATACTGTACGTTATACTAGGGTGTCATCTCTCTTATCTGAGCTAGTGTTTGGTATCAGAGTATAAATTATCTTCGACTTGGGTTAGACTGTCAGTAAAATTGGAATCCACTTGCAACATATTTTTTTGTGGGGGACGACTTGAGTGTTTTCTATATTTTCCACATTGCTTCTGTTTTATCACTTTAGGGATGATCTGAATCTTTACCGTGTGTAAGTATGTTTTGCTCAAGTTTAAAGAGAAATTTAATTTAGATATCTGATGTTGTAACCTTTGTCATTTCCAGACTTTAACAATGTATTACAAACAAGTATTTGTTGTCATATAAAGTGTTAAATAGTTTTTATTAATATTTTCGAGGAGCGATTTCACCTTCGTGAGGTTTATTGGAAGTTGTAATTTGCCTCTTAAAAGGTGTGCCCTGCAAATAAAGTTTGTGTATGCAATGTGTGAAGGGAATTCGTCGCACCTGCATTTTGTTATACAATCAGCCGCTTCATTAAGTCAATGAAGGCGACTATATTAAGCTTGTAATAAGAACATTCGATCTTAACTACGTTAATGGTTTGCAGACATTAGTCGGCATAGAAATGAGAAACTCTGTGCACTAAAGAACAAGCAGGTTAATGGCACAACTAGTGGCGGGATCAGGGCCGAGGACTGTGACTTGACCAGTCTAAATGAAGATGCTTAATTCATATTAGTTAGGATAGTTTATGATAATATCGCTGTTTGGAGACTCGCCGAAACGAAACTCGCTCAGTGACCTAAAAAAGGAAGTCATTAGAAAGAAAAGCTTGACATGGCCAGCGTTGCTAAGTCTGCAAAGAAAATATCTGATAAATCCGTACAATGCAGTTTCTTAAATTTATCTTATGATGACTCTCATATCACACAGACGGTAGTTGTATCTTTTAGCTGTCACCGATAAGATGAATTTAGCTCTTGCCATGTCTCCAATGTCATGGTGCTTTGGCCGATAGAACACCACCTGCTTCCACTTATCTGGATCTCCAGTTCTCCTCTATTATGTCTGTTGATAAGATAACGAATCTAGTAGTAAGAGTAGTAGCCAGATAGTCGTAGCAAACAAGATGTTTGTTCATGTGCTCGGGTCCCAGGACGTCCTCAGGCTTCACCTGAGTTTGTATGTGGGTTGCCAAGTGTCACAGCCATAAATAAGGAAGCGTATTCATTGGAGATGGGTGTAAGTACATGCATACTTCGACCCCTTGACTGATAGTGACGGTGGCAGATGTTGCCACTTTTCGATTCAAATAAGCCCAATATAACCTTACTTTTGCCTGTCAGATAAGATCCGAGTAAAACATTTTTGTACGTTTCGAATATATATAAAAAAAATTTTTTTACTTGGTGCATAACTCATTGAAAATTATAGAAAAATATGAAGGATTATTGGCTCAAATTTGAAACACGAAGGGTACTCGCATATACCTTCTTTTGTGGCTTGCTGACATTAACTGAATTAGTATTTCATCTAATATAGTGTTTTTTTCTCCATTTCTAAATCGTTTCTAGAATTTTATACTTCTATTTCGCTGAATTAGATAGTTAGAGCGTTTTCTGCAGCATTTTTCTCTTTTTCTCAGCGTCAAATGGGAACAAATGTTTGTTTTTACGAAGGTTAACATGGACATAAACGTGAATATTTCTTTAGCCATTTGTCATGCAGGGTAAAATCATGAGAAACAGCATATTCAAATATGTAAGGCATGAACCCATTGGTGATTTTACAGTGATCCATCTACTAATGTTATAAACGGGGTTCTATCTCGATGAAAAACAGGAGAATAAATACAGCTTTTACCTGATGAAAAACAGGCAAAAGTAAGTGTATTTCCTAATGAAGAATTGAGTGCAAACATTAACTCTCTCTCTCTCTCTCTCTCTCTCTCTCTCTCTCTCTCTCTCTCTCTCTCTCTCTCTCTCTCTCAGGTGGAAGACATCAGAATCGAAATGCCAAACTTAATAACCAGAAAACTGCTCATTACAGTCTCCAAGGAGTGAGACAATACGACGCCATCTCCTCCTCTATCGAGTTCTTGTCACTGATTAGCCTTTCTCTTTCCTCCCATTACATTCCTCGTCTCGAATATACCTTGTGGTGGTTTTAATTGTATTAACGCATCCCATACACACTCACTAGGTACGTTTTTATATGTTCAAGTGAAGGACGATGGGGTGTGTATAATTAATGCCAAATCTAGCCAAGAGGAGAAGACAACAGCCGTATCAGTTAGCTTGGCCTCTTCAAAGATGAAAGATTCTTGGTGAAAAGATACGGAAATAGGCAGAAAATGTCAAATGTCAGCTGAAGAAAGAGAAAACTGTCACCTAATCGTTTAGACCAAATCATGTTTTTCATAGTCGATATGTAAAAACAAGGTTAGTGGCCGAAATAATTCTTAAATTCTTGAAATATGGATAATGAAAGTGGAATTAGGCAAATATACTGTACGGAAATAATAATAATAATAATAATAATGATAATAATAATAATAATAATAATAATGATAATAATTATTATTATTATTATTATAATTCTTGCTAAGCTACAACCATAGTTGGAAAAGCAGGATGCTATAAATCCAGGCGCTCCAACAGGGAAAATAGCCCAGTGAGGAAAGGAAACAAGGAAAATTAAAAAAAAAAAATTACGAACAGTAACAACATTGAAATAAATATTTCCTATATAAACTATAAAAACTTTAACAAAACAAGCGGAAGAGAAATAAGATCGAATAGTGTCCCCGAGTGTACCCTCAAGCAAGAGAAGTCTAACCCAAGACAGTGGAAGGCTATGGTACATAGGCTATAGCACTACCCAAGACTAGAGAACAATGGTTTGATTTTGGAGTGTCCTTCTCCCAGAAGAGCTGCTGACCATAGCTAAAGAGTCTCTCCTACCCTTATCAAGAAGAAGCCACTGAACAATTACATTGCAGTAGTTAACCCTTTGAGATAAATATAATTGTTTGGTGATGGTGTTGTCAGGTGTATGAGGACAGAGGAGTACATCTAAAGAATAGGGCAGACTATTTGGTGTATGTGTAGGCAAAGGAGAAATGAACCGTAATCAGAGAGAAGGATCTAATGTAGTACTGTCTGGCCAGTCAAAGGACCCCATAACTCACTACCGGTAGTATTAAAAATCTATATATTTACAGAAGTTGATGAAGCACTTCGACCTCTGAGTTATTCAAGTGTGAATTGGAATGAAACAAAATACGAAAATATTACTGTTATATTGAAATCAGTACCGTACTTGTGTAAGGAACATTTTGATCAATGTTAATTTTTATTTAGAATATAGTTACCTATGTGACTCTCTAAAGGTAAAGGGATTATGGAGGTTGTAGCTGCCAATTTTGCTCGAGTTTGTAGGATCATAAACTTAGTGGGGTTCCAGATCATCAAAGTTAGACTAAAGAACCATCAAGATCAACACACCCTCCATCCCAGAATAAAATTACGACAGACGAAGTCATCACTTGAACTTCTTTTAATGAGACGGCCGTCGTATAAAGCAGATTCTTTCCTCGCTAATCGCCTCTCTCTCTCTCTCTCTCTCTCTCTCTCTCTCTCTCTCTCTCTCTCTCTCGTATTTGTTATGAATTTCCCCCTTTCAGTTACGCAGCGACTATTCTAATAACCCGGAGAAATTGGCTTTTTTTCGACTGCCTTCTTCATTTCCCCGATTTAAGGATTCGAGACGTGTTCACCAATTAGGCCGCTAATGACCCCATAAGAGCGATCCATCATCTATTCTCATCCCCAGTCAATAAACTAGTAACGAGTAATGAAGTAGACTTGAAACTTCTTTCTTTTTGTCTTTTTTTTCTCTCTCTTTCTTTGAGATCGTTATGTAATTTGCATTTCATATTACTCCAATTTATCCAAGGTTCAAAGTTATATAATTTTTGCAAGTCTTTCTATTTGTAACGAATTTGATTTTTCATAATTATTTTTTTCGTATTTTCCTTTTTATATTGTCGAATGATATTGTGATCTCATTGGTGTTTTGTTTTCGTATTCACTTTGCTTTTTATTGGCCAAATGCAATTTGGTGTTTTTTATCTGTATATGAACATCTTCCCAAATTTTAGATGTTCCTTCCTGTTCCCCATGTTTCAATATGAGTTTTCTTTTATTGATGCATGCCTTCCCTTCGAAAAGCATAGCGAAATTAATACGATTTGTAGGCTACCTCGTGTACTGAAAGTCTCTATTAAGAATTATCTCTCTGTCGTAGAAATTAGAGTTCCTAGGAACTTGACCTTAATAGAGTCACAGATGAAGGCAGTGTTGTATTAACCCGTAACAGAACCCCGAGGCTTTGAGCTTTCGAAATTGAGCCCTAGACATCCCCCAAGCCCCCCCCCCCCCCCCCCCTCACCGGTACATTTCATGCTCGTTTCTTACAATCTATTATATTAATATTACAACTTAAGTAAATAATCCATAGTTTTCACATTTAACACTAAAATGAAAACAGTTGCTCAGGCCCCTGCTTTTGCTGGGTACCTTGGCTTCACCCTAGTCAGATTTATGGATAATGCGGCCCAGAATGAAGTCATGCGTTTTAAAGAGGGAATGTTTAAAGATTGGACAATATCAGTAAACTTCTCTGAACGCATTTTTGATGGATATATCATCCTTTGAACTTTTTTTTATATATGGTACGAATGTTCCATTATTGCAAAAAGATAATAAATTAGAATCAATTAAATATCCACTTTCAGGTGATTTTTTTATATTATTATTATTATTATTATTATTATTATTATTATTACTTGCTAAGCTACAACCCTAGTTGGAAAAGCAGGA
>NC_090728.1:92071970-92075868 GCF_036898095.1 Palaemon carinicauda
TCATTGTACATCTTTGTATTCTCTTACCTTATAGTCTATTATTGGAAGAGGGTTGATTGCCTTCCGGCTTAATGTTTTATGACTGGTAGACTATTTTATGAATGTAATCCATGCTATCATTTTACAACTTCTATGTGGGTAAAATACTTTTATTACCTCGTAAGAGAATTGAGAAATGGCCATCAAAGTCCGTTGGTGTAAATGGGAGCTCTTCTTTGTTGTTTAACATTCCTCATCGATCAGTTTTTTAATAATTTTATTGAAATATATATTATTTATCGTCTTATTACTGATCAATAAAAATATCCTCCATAGAAGCATTCAAGGTGATTTAGTGTCAGAATATTCATACTATTGCGAGTTTATGGGTGTAAATTTTTAATTGCCATATCCTAATAGATGAAAATTCAACAGTCATACATATAAATATATGCAATTTATATATATATGTATATATATACATATATATACATATATATATGTATATATATATATATATATATATATATATATATATATATATATATATATATATATATATATATATAATTACATCTGAACTTAGCATGAATACCAACCTTCAGATTCCCTCGGTAGAAAGAGACTCTAAACAGTCTGCACCATCACTATGCAAAAATTTTACTTTAGTAGGAAATCGATTCTGTAAAGCCTCTGTAGGAGAGGCCTTGGTACCAACAACTCTACAGAACTTTGGCAAAAACACGGCTGTAAAGCCACAGTAGGATCAGATTCTGTACATACAACTCTGCAGAACCTCAGCAGGAACAGGATTCTGTAAAGCTTCAGTAGATGAACAGATGGTTGAAATGACGGAATTTTTCTTGAATTGAACCATTATCATCAGTTAATGTATTATTTAAGGTAATCTAAAGTAGCTGCTTTTCTTTCAACATTCGTGTTTCTTTTTTTACAGCTAATGAATGCTTGTATATTTCTATGATGAGTGTTGCAACCCTATACAAGTATCGAATCTACCGACTCTTCCAGGTCTTTCTCGTCTCTCAGATCCAACTACAGGATCGTATATGTCTCAAATCCAGCTACAAGGTTTATCATTGTCGCTAAACCATTTACAAGATATTCGACTGAATGTCTCAAAATCTGTTACAGACTCATCTGTGTCTCTAAAATCTACCAAATATTTTCCTGGGTTGCATTCATGTCAACAGATGGTGTAGAAATAATCTTATTTCTACCATATATGAAAGAGGTATTACCTCTAACTTTATTTATCGTTCTTTATTTGCCCTACATATTACATTCTATAAACAATCATTCCCTTGTTTCGTTTTTGCTAAAAGGAAACTGAGCTGAGTTGCTGAAGGTAGCTACTATTTAAAGATAAGATTTCCCAGTTACTTAATTACCTGTATCTCTCAACCGTAACGGGAAGTAATTGTGATGGAAGATTGTGAGAAGATGAGTAGGTGAATGCGTGCCAGATATATAAAAGAGAAAAAGGAAGCGCTAATTGCGTAGTATTTATGATCTAACTGTATATATATATATATATATATATATATATATATATATATATATATATGTATGTATATATATATATATGTATATATATATATATATATATATATATATATATATATATATATGAGTAGAGAATGAATGATGTCCATGAAGTGCTATTACTGAAATCTTGGCTTTACTACTCGTGTAATTGCTTTGAGAATTATTGCTGCCCATTTCTATGAAGTTTGGTGGATAAGGTGAACGTAAATTTCTCTTTTATGTGCAATTTTCTATTATTGATATATATATATATATATATATATATATATATACTGTATATTTATATATAGATATATATATATATATATATATATATATATATATATATATATATATATAAATTTAAAGAGAGAGAGAGAGAGAGAGAGAGAGAGAGAGAGAGAGAGAGAGAGAGAGAGAGAGAAGGGGCTCAAATACCAGATTCTTCTAAAATACGAGAACCTTCGATTAATCAGTACGTTGACAGAAGAGGCAGTATTGATACTTGGATGTTTCTCCAATTCTGAGTGAGGATGCTTTAACGTGGTGAAAGGGTTTGTATATTGCCAGAATCAGCAAAGCTCTACTAGTCAGGGCCACCCATACTAGGTTGGTTTGCTGTGACCGATCAGACTTAAAGTTTCACACCATCACCAATCCGCATTGGCTAGCGTAGTGATGAAAACTGCCCAAACCCCTGGATAAGGACATGTCTGAGCCTTTTGTGGACTAGAAATGGTTGCATTTTGGTGTTTATATATATACATGTGTGTGTATGTATATATATATATATATATATATATAGTATATATATATATATATATATATATATATATAGATAGATAGATATAGATAGATAGATATATATATATATATATATACATACATATATATATATATATATATATATATATATATATATATATATATATATATATTATATTTATATATATATGCTCACAAGGGGATTCATCTTCATTTAAATAAAGTCATAATCTTATAAGCTACATATTTTATTTGTTAATTAAAACCAGTTTGAATAGTAGAAGTAATTATTTTTTGTTGCTATTTATTATTTATGATTTGACGATTCATCATATATCTTTGTAAAAACGCTCCATTAGCAAACTCTGTTCTTCTTCCTCTTAAAATTATTATTACTTTTAATGCAGCTTAAATCTTTCCTAAGAAAATAATTAGCTGAAAAATGAGTGAACACCGGTTTATATGTTTGCAAGCAGCAGAAATGTCTATTTTGCATTAAAATCATTCGATCTATTTATCAGGAATACAAATAGATTATTTTGCATTTAGAATGAAAAATGATTTTCAATTGCAAATGTCGTGTCGATTTTACGCACAGAGAATGTTTGACTTGACATGAAAGAATAATGCAATACTGTCATACTAATTATTTTGACTGAAAGGAAAGAGCGTTTTGCCTTAATTTCTTTTTCATTTAGGTCATCCTCACCCGACGTCTCTTATTCCAACTTGACAAAGCTTTTAATGATAACTTCGATTTCGAATGTATTGTGCAATCAAGTTAATATGATTAAGCCATTTTTTAAAGGCTTGGATAGATCTTTATCAATAGATTACTTCTCTAAGAATTTTAAAACAAGTAACCATTTACGCAGAAGTTTTGTCAAATCAATTAATACAAATTGTTGGTAATTGACAAGAAACTGAAAAGTAAGTAGTAGGCAAGAGTAAAAGAAAAATGCAGGCAATTCATCTTAAGTGAAATCCAGTAATTTCTGTTCTACTGTGCTTTATTTCCTTCAAAATACAAAAAGGATAATCGCCAACTCCTTCCCCTCCTTTAGTGGCTGCCGCTACTCACTTCTTTTGCAACGGTGAGAATTGTAACTGTAAGAATTACAGAATAGACTGAAAGCAAGAGAAGCAAAGGCATTCGAAGTGAATAATGAGCTCGGAAGCCTTCTTAACGTAATTGATGACCATTGAAAGAAAAGGATCTTTCCTTTTGAAGGCACACATACTCCTCTCTCTCTCTCTCTCTCTCTCTCTCTCTCTCTCTCTCTCTCTCTCTCTCTCTCTCAAGACAGTGAGAAGGCCCCAGTCATTAAGCCAAGAAGTCGAAAGACCAACTCACGCGAAGTAACGATCCATCAAACGAACTAACTCTGGCTGGGCTTGTTTGAGATGTTTTCCGTGTCGCCTCTCAACCGCAAATGAAGAGACTTGGCGATGGATGACAGGACGATGAAAAAAAAGAATCAATTGCGACTCATTTGGTACACAATGCTCCGGCGCAGTATTGAATTGTTGCAGTGCACTGATAAGTTGCACAATTTGTAATCGCTTGAATGTAGCGTGCCAGTTGTTATGCAGGGATAATTATGTCCTT
>NC_090728.1:92076368-92086368 GCF_036898095.1 Palaemon carinicauda
ATTCCTCCAAGAGCATTCAAGGTGGTTTAGTGTCAGAATATATTGCGAGTTTATTGTAAATTTTTAATTGCATCTCCTAATAGATAAAAATTCAACAATCATATATATAAATATATGCAATTTATATATATATATATATGTGTGTGTGTATATACATATATATATATATATATATATATATATATATATATATATATATATATATATATATATGTATATGTGTGTGTGTGTGTGTGTATGTATATATATAATTACATCTGAACTTAGCATGAATACCAACCTTCAGATTCCCTCGGTAGAAAGAGACTCTAAACAGTCTGCACCATCACTATGCAAAAATTTTACTTTAGTAGGAAATCGATTCTGTAAAGCCTCTGTAGGAGAGGCCTTGGTACCAACAACTCTACAGAACTTTGGCAAAAACACGGCTGTAAAGCCACAGTAGGATCAGATTCTGTACATACAACTCTGCAGAACCTCAGCAGGAACAGGATTCTGTAAAGCTTCAGTAGATGAACAGATGGTTGAAATGACGGAATTTTTCTTGAATTGAACCATTATCATCAGTTAATGTATTATTTAAGGTAATCTAAAGTAGCTGCTTTTCTTTCAACATTCGTGTTTCTTTTTTTACAGCTAATGAATGCTTGTATATTTCTATGATGAGTGTTGCAACCCTATACAAGTATCGAATCTACCGACTCTTCCAGGTCTTTCTCGTCTCTCAGATCCAACTACAGGATCGTATATGTCTCAAATCCAGCTACAAGGTTTATCATTGTCGCTAAACCATTTACAAGATATTCGACTGAATGTCTCAAAATCTGTTACAGACTCATCTGTGTCTCTAAAATCTACCAAATATTTTCCTGGGTTGCATTCATGTCAACAGATGGTGTAGAAATAATCTTATTTCTACCATATATGAAAGAGGTATTACCTCTAACTTTATTTATCGTTCTTTATTTGCCCTACATATTACATTCTATAAACAATCATTCCCTTGTTTCGTTTTTGCTAAAAGGAAACTGAGCTGAGTTGCTGAAGGTAGCTACTATTTAAAGATAAGATTTCCCAGTTACTTAATTACCTGTATCTCTCAACCGTAACGGGAAGTAATTGTGATGGAAGATTGTGAGAAGATGAGTAGGTGAATGCGTGCCAGATATATAAAAGAGAAAAAGGAAGCGCTAATTGCGTAGTATTTATGATCTAACTGTATATATATATATATATATATATATATATATATATATATAGATATATATATATATATGTATATATATATATATATATATATATATATATATATATGAGTAGAGAATGAATGATGTCCATGAAGTGCTATTACTGAAATCTTGGCTTTACTACTCGTGTAATTGCTTTGAGAATTATTGCTGCCCATTTCTATGAAGTTTGGTGGATAAGGTGAACGTAAATTTCTCTTTTATGTGCAATTTTCTATTATTGATATATATATATATATATATATATATATATATATATATATATATATATATATATATATATATAATATATATATATATATATATATATATATTAAATTTAAAGAGAGAGAGAGAGAGAGAGAGAGAGAGAGAGAGAGAGAGAGAGAGAGAGAGAGAGAAGGGGCTCAAATACCAGATTCTTCTAAAATACGAGAACCTTCGATTAATCAGTACGTTGACAGAAGAGGCAGTATTGATACTTGGATGTTTCTCCAATTCTGAGTGAGGATGCTTTAACGTGGTGAAAGGGTTTGTATATTGCCAGAATCAGCAAAGCTCTACTAGTCAGGGCCACCCATACTAGGTTGGTTTGCTGTGACCGATCAGACTTAAAGTTTCACACCATCACCAATCCGCATTGGCTAGCGTAGTGATGAAAACTGCCCAAACCCCTGGATAAGGACATGTCTGAGCCTTTTGTGGACTAGAAATGGTTGCATTTTGGTGTTTATATATATACATGTGTGTGTATGTATATATATATATATATATATATATATATATATATATATATAGATAGATAGATATAGATATAGATATAGATATATACATACATATATATATATATATATATATATATATTATATATATATATATATATTATATATATATATATATATATATGCTCACAAGGGGATTCATCTTCATTTAAATAAAGTCATAATCTTATAAGCTACATATTTTATTTGTTAATTAAAACCAGTTTGAATAGTAGAAGTAATTATTTTTTGTTGCTATTTATTATTTATGATTTGACGATTCATCATATATCTTTGTAAAAACGCTCCATTAGCAAACTCTGTTCTTCTTCCTCTTAAAATTATTATTACTTTTAATGCAGCTTAAATCTTTCCTAAGAAAATAATTAGCTGAAAAATGAGTGAACACCGGTTTATATGTTTGCAAGCAGCAGAAATGTCTATTTTGCATTAAAATCATTCGATCTATTTATCAGGAATACAAATAGATTATTTTGCATTTAGAATGAAAAATGATTTTCAATTGCAAATGTCGTGTCGATTTTACGCACAGAGAATGTTTGACTTGACATGAAAGAATAATGCAATACTGTCATACTAATTATTTTGACTGAAAGGAAAGAGCGTTTTGCCTTAATTTCTTTTTCATTTAGGTCATCCTCACCCGACGTCTCTTATTCCAACTTGACAAAGCTTTTAATGATAACTTCGATTTCGAATGTATTGTGCAATCAAGTTAATATGATTAAGCCATTTTTTAAAGGCTTGGATAGATCTTTATCAATAGATTACTTCTCTAAGAATTTTAAAACAAGTAACCATTTACGCAGAAGTTTTGTCAAATCAATTAATACAAATTGTTGGTAATTGACAAGAAACTGAAAAGTAAGTAGTAGGCAAGAGTAAAAGAAAAATGCAGGCAATTCATCTTAAGTGAAATCCAGTAATTTCTGTTCTACTGTGCTTTATTTCCTTCAAAATACAAAAAGGATAATCGCCAACTCCTTCCCCTCCTTTAGTGGCTGCCGCTACTCACTTCTTTTGCAACGGTGAGAATTGTAACTGTAAGAATTACCGAGTAAACTGAAAGCAAGAGAAGCAAAGGCATTCGAAGTGAATAATGAGCTCGGAAGCCTTTTAACGTAATTGATGACCGTTGAAAGAAAAGGATCTTTCCTTTTGAAGGCACACACATACTCTCTCTCTCTCTCTCTCTCTCTCTCTCTCTCTCTCTCTCTCTCTCTCTCTCTCAAGACAGTGAGAAGGCCCCAGTCATTAAGCCAAGAAGTCGAAAGACCAACTCACGCGAAGTAACGATCCATCAAACGAACTAACTCTGGCTGGGCTTGTTTGAGATGTTTTCCGTGTCGCCTCTCAACCGCAAATGAAGAGACTTGGCGATGGATGACAGGACGATGAAAAAAAAGAATCAATTGCGACTCATTTGGTACACAATGCTCCGGCGCAGTATTGAATTGTTGCAGTGCACTGATAAGTTGCATAATTTGTAATCGCTTGAATGTAGCGTGCCAGTTGTTATGCAGGGATAATTATGTCCTTAACCATTAATCTTCTTGTATGCGAATGCAAGTATGGGTTGGAGGTATGGAATTCAAACTTGTAAATATTAAAAATTTGTCATAATTTGTAAAGTCTTACAAATAAAGACATAAATAAATATATACAGCAAGCATTCCCATTTCTAAAATGGAGAGAGAGAGAGAGAGAGAGAGAGAGAGAGAGAGAGAGAGAGAGAGAGAGAGAGGGAGAGACCCATCATAAATCTTTGACCTGTGATCTGATTGCATGCTAATCGTTAGGGTCGGAGGTCGCATGAAATGTAATTGGCGTTTTATATTGGGGTGAGTAAATATGGAAAGAGGTATATTTCATATCTTCATTTAGTTCATTGGTTCCTGTCCGCCCAGCCCTTCTCCTAGACATTTTATACGTCATAAATGTTAATGAAATGTAAACAGTTCAATTATCAGGTACATCTCAGAGGAAGTTCATTGTTAACATGTGTTCATCTCATTGAGATACTGACGTAGAAGTCCCTTATTAGACTTATTATCTTATCGTCGAAATGTTAGAGAGGAATTTGTTTTATCCGTTGTAGATGATCAGTGAATGATAACAATGTTAAAGCGGAGAGAGAGAGAGAGAGAGAGAGAGAGAGAGAGAGAGAGAGAGAGAGAAAAGAGAGATATACAAATATCTAGTTGGATTTCTTTCTTTAACATGGCAGTTATGTTTCTTGAACTCTTTTAGTAAAACGACTACTTTAGAGATAAACTATATTTTAATAGCAAACAACAAAAGCAATACCCAGATTTGATTTCAATGTATGATTGTACATTCCAGAAGATGTAGTATATTGAAGATTCTATCTTGAAATATTTTAGGGGTGTTTCATTGTTTGATAATTGTGCGATAGGAAAAAAAAAACCAGATCATTCATTGCATGATATATTCACCATCACGTGGTATTACACGCTTCCATGTCTTAGAAGTTATGTTAAATTTTAGTTTTTTTTTTTTTCGTGAAACGTAGCTTTTATGTTTTTTTTTTTTCGTGAAACGTAGCTTTTATGTTTTTTTTTTCGTGAAACGTAGCTTTTATGTTTTTTTTTTTTTTAAACTGAAGAATGAAAACTTGACATTGATTAAGCATATATAAACATCCTAGGTATTTGTTTTTTTTTCTGTAATAATAATAATAATAATAATAATAATAATAATAATAATAATAATAATAATAATAATAATAATAGCAATGATAATAAATAACAGACGGAAAATAGTTTATCCAAAGAAATCAAGTTATTGACAGGCGCTCTTGAACCTTTGTCCTTAAAGGATAATTTTTTTTTAATAGAGAATAAAAGTTAGTTAGTTAGTTTTCAAGTCCTCATATCTGCGGGAGCTTAAACCATACCAAAATGTCTTGAGTTAAACAAATATTTTATGTTTAACATTTGCATTTTTGTAGTATTATCTCCTAGCAAAGATTTGTTCGTTTGAAATATCGAGAAAAAATTCAATATTTTCATTATTGTTAATATTGTTGTTGTTGTTGTTGTTGTTGTTATGGCTGAAGCAGCGGTATTGGAAATAGAAGCAGTAATATTTTGTCATAGATTTTTCTGTGCTTAGAATTATTTCCCTCGGGACAAAGTGTAATGTCCGCAAATATGCATTTGAAGAAAAAAAAAATATTCTTTAGAAAAGGATGAATATATTTAGTGTATTTCTTTCAGCTTCGTTGTTATTTTTCTTACTGTAATATAGGCTTTCTAGTTCTGGGAAAAATCTGTACGCCATTTACATTCCATCTGTTTCTATTTCTTTCTTTTATTTTAACTTTTAAAGGTTTAAAGGTCGTCAAATGAAAGAGGCAAGGGACAGTGACAATGGCCTAGAGACTGATCTAATGTACACATGATCAGCGCCTAAGCCCCCTCTCCATCCAAGCTAGGACCGGGGAAATCCAGGCAATGGCTGCTCATGACTCAGCAGGCAAACCTATAGGCTCCCTTTAACCCCCATCCTTATCTCACAAGGATGGTGAGGTTGCAGACACTACAAGAAACTATCGAGCTTGAACGGGTCTCGAAACCCAGTTCAGCGGATTGTAAGGCAGGGACGTTTCCAATAGGCTACCACTTTTCTATTTCTCGATATGAAATCCCTGTATGTCGGTACTGAAGTTCTTACCCAGTCTTAATTTGTATTAATTTGATTTGTTATTTATCACTGCTTCATACTTGAAAGTCAGTGATTAATTTGAATAAATGAAAGGCATTAAATCAGGGAAAGTAACGAGCAAAGCCATGAGTATCCCCTTCAGACATTGTTACATTCCCTCCCGAGGTATTAATTTGATTTTGTTGACAAATAACTCCTCGTTTAAGCATATCATGTAAGTGATCTCTTCCCTTTGCCTCCCTTCCGACCCTTCTGATTATGATAAGTGATATCATTATATGTGTCAGGAATATGGTTACCACATTATTTATTGGGACTCATTAATGCCAGGTCTTCCGTTATGGGGTTCGCCTCAAGGTCCTTTGTCTGCCTTTTCTGACACAGGACGACACCAGTAGGTGGCAAGGAATGATGATCACGTTAAAAAAAGAGACATGCAGGTTGATAAATATATTGTGTAAATATTAAAAGGAAGTAGAATCAAATAGGTGTAAAAATATGGTAATGGAGAAAAAAATACGGAAATTAAATCATAGCTGAGATTTTATTTTTTATTAAAATTTTAAAATGAGAATGAAACTTCAGCAGTATATTAATTTGTTTCTCAAATTTGCAAGCCTCAATATCCGTTTTACGACCTGAATGTCTTTCCCATCGTTGTGTAATGAAAGGAATGAAAACCCCTTTGGTACTAGATAGTGTGACTTCGTGGAATCGCTTCAGAATAAGGACGCTAGTGTTCTGGCGAATGAGGAGCGCTTACTATAGACAATAGCGGTTAGCTGAGGTTTCCTATTAAATTGAAGCTTTTGGGAGATTTCCGAGCAGAAAATCTCCCAGCGTAGTCAATAAGTGACTTTAATGGATCAAAGGAAACAACTACTTGGAGTCTTTTGTTTTGGAAATAAGCTTCCACTGGATGCTGCTGACGTTCAAACTGAAGAAGATTATGCTATTGTAAGTGTCAGAACAGCAATTCCTGCTTCTCTATGAATAGAAGTCTGATGAATAATAATGAATTTCCCGGTTTAAAGGTTTAAAGGCCACTCATGAATGGTAGAGGCAAGGGACAGTTGCATTGCCCTGGTTAGCAGGACAATGACCTAGAGACCGATCATATATACATATGATCAGCACCCAAGTCCCCTTTCCATCCAAGCTAGGACCAGGGAGGACCAGGCAATGGATGCTGATGATGCAGCAGGCAGACCTATAGATTCCCCCAAACTCCCGATCCTTAACTCGCAATGATGGGGAGGTTGCAGACTACAAGAAATAATCGATCTTGATCCCGAACCCCAGTCCAGCATATCACTAGGCAGGGATGTTTTCAATAGGCCACCACATCCCCTAAAAGATTTTATCACATTTTTGTGAAAAGAAGTCTTAGAGTGTCAGGGATAACAGATGATTGTCAAGTCTTCTTGATTATTAAAGATGTGTTGCCAGTGCACAGTGCATGGACTGGGAGAGTGGTACGTGTTCCGTTAATGAAGAACAATTGAAGTAGTATTGAGATATGAGGTGGGAATGACGTTTGAATGTTTCTTAATGCTGTGAAAGTTATATACAGAAGGAAGAATTGAAATATTAAGAAGTGTTTACACAACATTGTGCAAGATATGTCTACGAGGCAAGAATTTTTAAAAATCAGTGCAGGATGCAAATTCCATAAGAATGGAAAAGCTGAATATAAAAAAAAAAAAAAATCTACAGCTCTTCATTAGTCACTTACTGTAGATCGCTTATAAACTATAATCTTTTTCAAAGACAAAACAACAAAGATTACTTTGTTAATTCACATTGAAAAACGGTGGGTTTTGTATTAACACTAATAGGTTTTTCAGACCGCATGAGAAAATGGACTTCAAGATTTCTGATTGTGACTTATCCAACGGAAAGGAGAATGCTATGTATGCAACTCCTCTCTCTCTCTCTCTCTCTCTCTCTCTCTCTCTCTCTCTCTCTCTCATTGACATACATACCTGGGACCAATGACCTGCAAACTGTCTACAGGATATATAGGTTGTATGGGGCACATGTGGTCTTGGTTAATTAAATCCATTCATTTCTGGAACTGCGAACAGATAGGCCTCCTGGACACTACATAGTTTTTCCCAATATTGTTATTTCCTATTTCAGAAGGAGAATTTAATTAATATAATTTATTTTACTTTGGTCCTTTTCTAGGCCTGGGGATTATGTGTTGGTAATTTTTATATCGCATTTCAACTAATTAAAGCAGTAAAAATTAATGCCTTATTTTCCATTTATGTGTGTGAACACCGTTCCGTAATTGAGGGCGGTTTGGTTTCGATGTGGTAATTAAAATTAGGCCTATTTGTGTAAACATTTCCGGTGGTTACATTTAACTGTCCACCTCGCTTTTTTTAACATTAAATTATCTTAAGACTAATTTTTCTTATATTCGTTCATTAACCTTCGGTAGTTCCCCTTTCATTAAAAAAAGTCATCATTCATCCTAAACGCTCTCTCTCTCTCTCTCTCTCTCTCTCTCTCTCTCTCTCTCTCTCAGCTTAAGTTCACAATATTATCAAACAAAATCAAACACACTTTATCCCTTCGCTTATTCACCCTTTGAAAGGGCTTTCTGTTCAAGTACTTTGACATTTTTCTTTCCAGCGTCTTCAAAAGATCATATTGACCTATCATACACACCTGATACGGTGTTGTTGACGGGTGGGTCGGTGGAGGTTGCTAATGATTATATTGAGAAGACGTGTACCAATGAAATATTTTCTGTAAATAGATTAGCTGCATTTTTTCTTCCCAGGACGAGTTGGGAGGGAGGGAATGTATTAAAAAGTTTTCCCTTATTCGCCCCGCTCTCATCTCCCATAAGAAAAAAGAAGGAAAGATGAGAGTATATATAAAAAATATCTTCCATGGTTTGACTAAATTTTCCCCTACTCGTCATAAATTCCCTTTGGCTTTGGCGGTGTTGACTCCCTGAAAAAGAATCTCTGACGGAAGGTGTGAAGGTCTGTTAATAATGCACACAAGCAGAGTGAGCCCTTGGAAAATATTTACCTCTTACGAATATTCCGACGGGATTTACTTTTTTTTTTTTTTTTTTTACTTTTAACTCTTCCGGAAAAAAAAGTTTAGAGGGATGAAAAGAGTTCAGTATTTGGCTGTTGACGAATTGCACCATGTGTGGTTAGAAATATAAATTTTTTAACTGAACCACAAATTTACTTAATATGTGATGTTTATGTTTATAATTTGTATATATACACACAATTATCATGTGTATATTAGTACTACGAAGGTGTACTTGATTTTTAGTAAATATCCATATACGAATTCTCTCTCTCTCTCTCTCTCTCTCTCTCTCTCTCTCCCCCCCCCCCCCAATAAATGGATCCGTGTTCGAATCTCGGACCGGACGAGGGGGGAACAGATGGGCCCGTTCCTAAAAAATGAGTATGCAAGCAGCGAATGAGTACCTAGTGTTTAGTCGACCTTTGCGGGTTGCAGCCAGGGTGGGAAGAGGAAGAGGGAGAAGAAGAACTAATTGTGAATTTTTTTTTTTTTTTTGTCAAAATAAATGTATATCATCAAAACGGGAGGAGCTTGATGAAGTAGTTGTCATCTTACTGGGGTGAAGGCATTAAAATATATTACAGAAATGAAAAAGGAAGGTATGAATTAGCTCCTTGCATGAATCTCGAATCCAGCGTTCCTGGGAAGTATATGACCCGTCATGCCGTTAGAATTGCCCCCGAAACTTCGCCGTCCATATTCCAGACAATATCTGTGTGTTATAAAGTGCATCCCTATTTTGGCCCCGAGTTGTAATCCATTGTGTCGCCACGCTGTCTTTGTTTGTGTCACGTGACCAGAATACTCCAATAGCTTTGGGATGGGAGGATGGGACTCAGGGCTTCATATGAAGCCATGTCCACTCCGCTTCTCTCTCTCTCTCTCTCTCTCTCTCTCTCTCTCTCTCTCTCTCTCTCTCTCTAATCTTCAATAGAAAATTTCGAATTAAATTATAGTCACATAATAGACTTGTACATCTTTCTATTTCACGGAAGTTTTATATTCGTTTAAAAAATGTAATGTGAGTATTTTTGACTGATTAAACTGGTGCTCGTTATTTTGAATGATCAGTAATGATTAATACAATTTCCTTAAAAATTAAAACGTTTTCAATTTTATAATTTTACCCTAATATATTTCTGGAACATTTTACACCAACTAAAAGTTTTTTTGTATATTTCTGTGTTCGATTTAGCCATATGAAAAAACCTTGTTAATAAAATCGTATGTGTGCGTTTT
>NC_090728.1:92093868-92098868 GCF_036898095.1 Palaemon carinicauda
TCTAGAAGTTTTATTCCAGCTGTGACCAATTTGTGGAATGATCTTCCTAATCGGTAGTTGAATCAGTAGAACTTCAAAAGTTCAAAGTTGCAGCAAATATTTTTATTTTGACCAGGCTGACATGAGTCTTTTTATAGTTTATATATGACATATCTGTTTTGACGATGTTACTCTTTTTAGAATGATTTATTGTTAATTTGTTCTCATCATTTATTTGTTTCCTTATTTCCTTTCCTCACTGGGTTATTTTTCCCTATTGAAGCCTTTGGGCTTATAGCATCTTGCTTTTCCAACTAGGGTTGTAGCTTGGCTAGTAATAATAATAATAATAATAATAATAATAATAATAATGTAATTTGATTATTATTATTATTATTATTATTATTATTATTATTATTATTATTATTATTATTATTATTAATAAAGGAGAGGGAGACCAAAGCGAAGGTGGATGGACTGTATCAAGGATGACTTCGATCAAAAGGATTAACCGCTGATGAGATGTGGGGCAGAGGTAGATGGAGAAAGCTGACCAGAAACATCGACCCCACATAGAAGTGGGAAAAGATGTAGACAAAGAAGAAGAAGAATGTAATTTGATAGAATTCTTGGGAAAAGGATGTATTTCCTGTAATTCTCATACAACAAAAATTCAAGAAAAAATACGTAATTCATAGTATTATAGGCAATGATATATTTTTTTTTATAAATTCATGTGTACCTGCACTTTATTTGTATCATTATGCTGTGTTTGAAAGCACTGCATAGGAAAGATTTGTCTAGGTTTGAAGTTTTTGGCTGAGGTATGAACTCTGTATATATTTTATTCTCCTTATTAGCACTTGTTATCATATTCGTCTTTTCATTGTGTTATGTGTTTTTAGAAAACTGTCTTTTTAGTTATCAGATTTATATAGATAGAACTTCACTGATATTCAGTCTTTTAGAAACATATTGACAATGCGGTTTTGGTGATTGAAATTTTATGCACCAAAGGCCAATTTTACAACTGAAAGATTCCTCATGTTCCCTTTTTGTTCTCATACTCATTCAGGCAATTCATTAATTACCATTGATGATGTAGTCACACAATGACAATTGTTAAATTACTCATAAATTAATTCCAAAAAGTGTGGATTGTTCTTTTCATGCGGGTAAAAGCGAGTATTCCCAGGAATGTCTGGGATAGCATGTTAGGGTATATCGAAAGGGAAAAAAAAAAGTTGATATTTGCTAATTCCGAAGTCTTCAATCCCTGCAGTCGTCCAACCAACGAGAAACATTTAATTGTTGTTTAATTAACTTTCTCCCACATTCTCGTTTGGGTAAACACGATGATGAGATGCAATTACCTTGGTGTAGCTTCATACAACGTTGCTGGATGATTTGAAGCTTAATGAATTTTGTTCTAAGATGTGGAGATGAAAGAGAAATTGGGAAAATAGGAAATAAACGGCGGAGCAGTAAATGAAGGAATTGGAATACGTTAATTTTGCTCTCTCTCTCTCTCTCTCTCTCTCTCTCTCTCTCTCTCTCTCTCTCTCTCTCTCTCTCTCTCTACTCTCTCTCTCTCCTCTCTCTCTCTCTCTCTCTCTCTCTCTCTCCTCCTCCTCTCTCTCTCTCTCTCTCTCTCTCTATGTATATATATATATATATATATATATAATATATATATATATATACACACACACACACACACATATATATATATATATATATATATATATATATAATATATATATAATTTATATATATATCTGTTAATAGGATCTGATATTTTTTATGCTTAATGTCTCTTATGAGGTAACCTTTTTGGGTAAGAATGCACTAGAAAGCAAATTGCTAGCAATATAATGTAAAATCCTTCGTCCATTTATTGTCACACCAAAGGCAATTTGATGCCAAAGACAGAAAATAGCATCACAGTAAAAATTGTGTTCAGGAAATTAGGTGGTCGAGTGAGTTATCAGCTTTCCTCAAAGTGATATTCGAGAGTATATTTTATTTATTATCTTTTTCATTACCTTATTTTATTTATTTTGGTGTTCAAAATTTATTAGTTAAATGTGATTATTTATTAGATAAGAATATATCGTTATTATTACATATCGTATCAGTTATCAGAAACTCTCGTTATATTGAGGTAAATGACTTTGAAATATAAAATACCAGTCGTAGCAATTTAACGATTGATTTCATTTGCTCTCCAGTGTTAGCATCCGAGGAATTTGATCTCAAGACCTTGTCGTCAATGAAAAGTAGTTAATTTAATCTTTTAAGACGCAAGCCACAAGAGGCTGTTTTGTGTAACTCTGATCTTTTCCGCGAACTAGTTCAGATTGAGGGAATTTTATTCATGTCTTTTTTTCGTAGTTAATTTTTTACCATTTCATTTGAAACAAGAGTTTATACTTTTTGTATTTTCACCATCTAAACAAAGCAAACCATCATTGTTTCCATTTTTCTTGCTTCTTGTTTATCTTTACTTCTAAAAAGACAAAAAATTTCTGTATTCTTAGCATCTTTCTCTTCGTTAATCATCAAATACCATTCTATTGTTAACAACCAACAAGTCGTCCACACTTCATTCAACCCTTTTTTTAATCTTATTTTGACACCGGCGCAGTCACTCTCCCTGGAACGTGTTTGAATACCAGCTTGTTCACATCCAAATTTTCATCTCGCATTTTTATCACTTTTATTATGGGATATATCTTAGGCGTATGAATTCGACTTACCATCATTTTCCTTCAAGTTAAAATTTGTCTGTCATTGGTTGCGTAACAAATATTTGAAATATGCGCCCTCTTCCTTTACTAAATCGCATCATTTTGTCCTTTCAGTGTTCTCTTATCATCCTTACTCTCTCAACCAAAGTCTTACAATAAACCTATCCTATTTGTTTTATTTTTTCCCCTTAAACAAAATGTATTTCCTTTTACCTATGTATTCGAAACAAAATATCCCAAACATACGTAAAGTGCAAGGGTTTGCGGGACGAAGGCGTGTAAGGTGGGTAATTCTAAATTATTTTACGAACAAACTGGCTACCCATCAAGGGACTGGAAATTCAGTGCTTTTACCTTAAGGTAAAAGTTTACATCTACTGTTTCACGTAAGTAGGTCTAATATCATCATTTTACATTCATAGAAGTTTATGCGCATATTGTTTTTTTTACGCTAAGTACATCGTTCATTCTAAACTGATGTCTTACCCATCTGACCCCGTCACCTCTTCCTGATCATCCCACAGAGGCCATCGATCACTTAGGTGGTCAACCAATCGGCCACCCATCATTCACCCGATTGTCACCGTAGACTCCACCATAACTGGGCGTGGGAAGTCGCTTGAATGCTATTATCTTCAATGGGTCATGTTTTTACGTACACACCTATATGTTAGATGTCATTACTGTCTTTGAGCAGAAAAGGACTGTCCCTCTGCCTTTTATAAAGTCCCTTATACCCAAAAGTAAACTTCTTTGCTCTGCAAATTCAATCCTTGTTGGCAATAGAAAAGACGAAGTGTCGTCAGATAAGGAAGTGTCATTATCTCCGATAAGAATTTTAAGCCCGTGATGAATAGCCATTGATACATGTATAAGGCGTCTTCTTAATCAAGTACATTAGCTTCCCCTGTGCAACTGATAAGATAAAACACCGTCATGAAAGGCGCCGAAGACTTCGCGTATTTGATGTCTCTCTGAGTCTACCTCGAAACACATTTTATATATATATATATATATATATATATATATATATATATATATGTGTGTGTGTGTGTGTGTATATATATATATATATATATATATATATATATATATATATATATATAACCTGGACGTAAATGAAAAGGCTAAGGTGATAAGCGCTTTCGTATATTGTCAATGAATTTTTGAGGTACATGTTATCATTATTATTATTACTTGCTAAGCTACAACCATAGTTGGAAAACCAAGATGCTATAAGCCCGAGGGCTCCAATAGGGAAAATAGTCCAGTGAGTAAAGGAAATAAGAAAAGTAATTAACATGTAGAATAAAATATTTTAAAAATAAATAAATCTTTCATATAAAATATATAAAAACTTAAAAAAAAAAAAAACAAGAAGAAGAGAAGTAAGATAGAATAGTGTGCCTGAGTGTACCCTCAAGCAAGAGAACTCTACCCCAAGACAGTGAAAGACCATGGTACAGGGGCTTTAGCACTATCCAAGACCAGAGAACAATAGTTTGATTTTGGAGTGTCCTCTTAGGAGAGCTGCTTACTATAGCTAAGGAGTCTCTTCTATCCCTACCAAGAGGAAAGTAGCTACTGAACAATTATATTGCAGTAGTTAACCCCTTGAGCTAAGATGAATTGTTTGGTAATCTCAGTGTTGTCAGGTTATGAGAACAGAGGTGAATATATAAAGAATAGGCCAGAATATTCTGTGTATGTGCAGGCAAAAGGAAAAAGATCCGTAACTAGAAAGAAGTATCCAATTTTGTACTGTCTGGCCACTCAAAGTACCCAATAACTCTCTGGCAGTAGTATCTCAATGGGTGGCTGGTGCCCTGGCCAAGCTGCTACTACATTTAATGAGAATATTGAGAATATACGAACGCACTTGTTACCTTTCCCTTTTTATTTACTTCGGGGTGCCTTTTGTAATGTATATATATATATATATATATATATATATATATATATATATATATATATATATATATATATATACATAAATACATTCATACATACATACGTACATACATACATATATATATATATATATATATATATATATATATAGATAGATAGATAGATAGATAGATAGATATACACATACATACTGTATATATGGGACAATGAAGCGGGAAGTGGGAGATGATGAATGAAGAAGTGATGATATAAAAGCTCAAGGTAGAGACGACTGGCGAAATCTAATTGAGACCCTTTTCGTCAATAGGCGTAGGAGGAGGTGATCTTCTATATATATATATATATATATATATATATATA
>NC_090728.1:92103868-92143868 GCF_036898095.1 Palaemon carinicauda
CCTTGCTATCTTCCTCGCTTTACCTATTTAGTGACTTACTTCCTCTCGTTAATAATATTATTAAATATCTGCATCCTTTCTTTCACCACCCATGTTGACGTTTCATTACTCCCTCTTTCTTGTTTGCATTTGCTCTCATAATCTTGCTCACATTTACTCATTTCTTTCTTCTTTTGCAAATTCGTTCAGGCATTCATTAGTTGCTGCAGTTTCTCTTTATTATCTCCAATCAGCACCGTGACCTGGAATTGTCAACCCTTCAGCACTCCATTCCCAAATATTTTTACCGCACAATTTAGCACCGTTAACTTGTCTTTTTTTCTACATTCTCATATTTCTCTTTCCCTAATGACTGGAAACTGACACCCTTGTGTCAGATCAAATTTTACACCACACCAATTACTTTTTCACTTTCTTGTATATATACTGTAGTTGTCTACGTTCTTAATTTACAACGTCCTCTTTAGTGAATATTGATTCCATCATCATCTTTTTGTAGGTCCATGTATGTCACATGCAGATTTTCCTCATTACTTGGAATTTTCTCGCACCGATTCCATGATTGATATTGTTATTGTTATTTCTAAGCAGAATGCTGCAAGCTCGAACAATTCTTCCCCATCAATCATTGTGTCATATGTTTTACTCTCTCGGTCAATAGCATATCGTACACTTTCCTTAATACGCAAAGTAATTTTTTTCGCTTATCACTATTACTATTACTACTTGCTAAGCTACAACCCTAGTTGGAAAAGCAGGATGTTATAAGCCCAGGGGCCCTAACAGGAAAAATAGCCTAGTGAGGAAAGGGAACAAGGAAAAATAAAATATTTTAAGAACAGTAATAACATTAAAATATATATTTCCTATATAAACAATAAAAACTTTAACAAAACAAGAGGAAGAGAAATTAGATAGAATAGTGTGACCTAGTATACCCTCAAGCAAGAGAACTCTAACCCAAGACAGTGAAAGACCATGGTACAGAGGCTATGGCACTACCCAAGACTAGAGAACAATGGTTTGATTTTGGAGCGTCCTTCTCCTAGAAGAGCTGCTCACCATAGCTAAAGAGTCTCTCCTACCCTTACCAAGAGGAAAGTAGCCACTGAACAATTACTGGATATTTTGTACATAGGCTACCTGGACCATGTATTCAATCACTCTTATATGGTGGACCTATAAATGTGTAGAATGAATATTCCCATTCTTAAATTGTTTGGCTGTGTTCATTCCCTTCAGTTCAGGTCATGGGGTAAAATTGAGATTTGATAGGATTTGATCATTTCCGGAGTTGTGGCATCGAGGAGGCGTCGAAGACAACTTAAGAGTTGTTTGCTCGGTAATGGATCCACACCTCTCCTCGTCTCATGTATTTCAGCAAGTAAATATTTAGTCAGTAATATTTGCGTGCAAAGTTACTGCAAGATATACACTGATGTGCAGTCTGGGTAAATGCAGGGTCTCGCTTTTTAAAGAAGTCTGGTGCTAACTTACATGGTGGGTTTCTGTAAATACACAAGAATTTGTATATATATATATATATATATATATATATATATATATATATATGTGTGTGTGTGTGTGTGTGTGTATGTATATATATGTGTATATTTGTGTGTATTTATAATATATATATATGTGTATATAATATATATATATATATATATGTGTGTGTGTGTGTGTGCGTGTGTATGTATATTTTCTTCTTATTCTTATCTAAGTAAAGATTATATCTTTTCTTGTACCTCGATCTAGAAGAACCATGACCTCGAGCAACGACAAAGAATTGCCTTTTATGTTGACGACTTTCATCTTTTCTGTTCGTTTGGATGTATTTATTACGCTTCGTATGATTATTGTTAGATTGTATAAGAAATACTTTGTTATACAGATGGTGCTTACTTTCAATTACAATTGGAAATAAAAGAGTTTACACTCGATAAATAAATAAATTCGCATAAGTTTAGTGTAGTATTTTATATCTGATCCCAATTATCCAGATTTGATGATATGAAAAAAAAAATGAACTTTTATTGAAAAGGAACTTAATGAAATATGGGAACTGTTTCAGATGGAAATATCTTTTAAAAATTTTATGGATTTATCTATCACGAGAGGCTTACGTACGGCATATATTCGTAATCATATAGTTAAAAGACTAATAATACAAACATTTTAAAAGCAGTATACATTATAAGCGTTTCTCAACATACTGTTACATCTCCAGCAACATTTGCTGCTATTAGAATAAATGTGAAGTTGTAAAACAGGATTGAATTTTATCAGGACACAAAAAATCTCTTACATGACATTATCAAGTGAAGTAGTAGGAAAACTAGATCTCAAGGTTCATTTGTGTCAAAAGAAAAACATCATATGAACCTCCAAGTTAAATAAAAGTACTTTACCCGTGACGTCATACGAAGAGAATATTATTTCCTGCATTATTTACCTTCCATTCTCTCCTCTTGCATGGGAGATGTGCATCGGAGACAATATGTCACAGATTTATTTGTTAAGAGGGACGACGTGGTTTTATCAGACCATTCTATTCTTGCACTGTTGACTACGCAAAACAAACTTTGTATTGCACAGAAGTGAGTAATTGAAAATTTCCTTCGTGTAATATTGTTTGTTTCTGTGTATTTATCAACTGTCATTCCCTTTTAAGTTCATCATTCTATTGAAATAATGCATAATTTTAATGAAGAATGTTTCTACTGATGCCATCTTTTTAAAGTCATCGAAATAATAAGTTGTTAGTATTTCTGGTTAGGTCGTGTACAGTCGAGTTCAAAAATTCGGCGACACCTCATGAGGCAGTGAATAATAGTCTTAGAGTGTTGGCGGACAATTGAATTTTACTCATAAATCTTGTAGTAATTTTAATCTTCTCTAAGACTAAAATTACTACAAGATCTTTGCTCATACAGCATCTATAACGTTTAAAACTCTTCTAAAAGAATAAAATTACTGTCAAATCTTTGCTCAGACTGCATCTATATCGTTTAAAATCCTTCCAGAAGACTAAAATTACTGCCAGATCTTTACTCAGATAATATAGTAGCTTAGGCCAAGTAGATAGTTTTGTTCATTTCGACAATTCAGGTTGGTCATAAGTAGGCTTTTAATACAAATAACAACTGTATCAGTGGAGCAATAATCATAGTCCTCTGAAAAAGCATAATTTGTGCTAGGCAACTATCGTTGAAAATAATATAAATTCTATACCTGAAACTTGGAATGTATTCAACTTTGAAAATAAATAATCTCATCATTCTCAGGTGAACAAAAGTAATCAGACCCCTTGTGATCTGTGTTTACATCTTTCCGTATTTGTATTGAAGTTCATTTACCTAAGTGAAAACCTTTGGGGGTAAAATTGAAAAAGACTGGTTAGGTAGACAATTATACAGTTGGAGGTTCGGTCTCTTTCAAGCAAGAAATCTCTCTCTCTCTCTCTCTCTCTCTCTCTCTCTCTCTCTCTCTCTCTCTCTCTCTCTCTCTCTCTGGCATGCTTTTAAGACCCTCGCCTCTTTCTTCTCCAACGTTGACAAATGCTCAGAAATCCAGACCCGATGCTAGAGATAACATTGTTCATTGTTAGATCTGAAGTGTTTGTCTCGAGTTCGCCTCGGGTTCGTCGGAAAATATCCTTATGGTAGTAATGGGAGTCGTGGTTATTAAAATAATATATTGTGTCCCCCGAGAAGGGATTAGACTTCGCTTAGGTACAATACAATGATTATTTTTCGTGGACCGTTTACCATATGAAATGAAAACAAGTCTCCTTGTTTTCGTTGCTCTTTTGTAAGAACCCACTAGACCACAAATATTGTTGTCTGTGGTTAGTTACGTGGTATTATTGAGAAGGTAAAAAGCATTTCATTTATCCCTACTTCAGGTAACGTTTTTTGTGTAAATATCTGCTTATTCAGAGTTCGATTACAGATCGTGATGCCCCTTGACACCTTCGTCTGTTGGCTTCTCTGTTACATCAGCTTTTCGAGACGTTCAGTTCATTTTAAATGAATTAAGCAACTTACCTGACGGCATATAAATAGAAATTTGTATACAAGACACGATTCAAACTGGTTGTCTGATTTGCAAAACTGCAGTTACTTATTAGAAGATTACATGTCAAGAATCCTTTTGGTTGTTAAACAGGCGGAAAGGTATTCGCGGAATTAGCTATTTTCTTCGTAAGCTTTACACGTGAACGTTTTTAAGAAAGCTATTAAAAGCATGATATTCTATATATCATACAACAGTCTACTCCCGGGCCTCTATTGTGTCTTATCTCTCCCACGTATCTACCCAATTGGCATTCCACGAATTTATTTGCTTAATTGTCTGTACAGCATTGCCAGGCGGCGAACTCTCGTTTTTTTCTGAAACTTTATGCGATGTATTATCTTTTTTCTCCTTATATGTTATTGACATATTTCCTCTTATATATATATATATATATATATATATATATATATATATATATATATATATATATATATAGAATACATACATATCATGTCTCTAGTGAGACGAAAGAACTAACTACAATCAAGATTTTTTCCTTTTTTTTCATGGCTATAATATATATTGTATGTTTATCAGGTACCAACAGTCGTAATTACTACGCACATACACTCATATGTATATACTGTATATATATATATATATATATATATATATATATATATATATATATATATATATATATATTTTATATATATAAATATATGTATATATATATGTATATATATATATATATGTATATATATATATATATGTATATATATATATATATATTTATATATATATATATGTGTGTGTATAATTTGATTGCGTGTATGTCTATATATGAGTTGATGTGCTGAGTTAAACCCAAGCAGTGTAATGAGCTGTTGTTTGCTCATGTAAATGAAGTAACCATGACAACCTGAGGTGTGTAATGATTCTTTCTTTTCCTCCATCTCTCCTTCATACTCCTCTTACTCCCGTTTTGTGTTGAGATATCCTCTTACGTCAACAGACGGCTCATCGCTATAAAATCATGAAGAATTATTCATTTGTATTAACAGTTATCTTTAAAAAAAAAAAAAAAAAAAAAAATATTGTCAGCAGAAGGTGAGAAGTGATATATTTCAATTAGGATTCTTGGAAATCTGTGTATATTCCTTTTTTTTAACTGACATTATAATCGGCATAGATTATTCAAAGCAGAAAAAAGACACTAGAACATGAACGTAAAGAAAAGAAAGAGGCGTAGTTTAATTTGGCATCATGACGTAGCACGCATCGTTCAACGATCTCTTCATGTCAACGTGATTAGAGTATTGTATTATTATCGATTGGCACTAAAATATCCTATAGAGTGTAAAGAGACAATTATTGTGACAGTAGGCGTCGAAGAGGTGTCGGCTAATTTAATGCCTCGGAATAGGAAAAACTCAAAACATAATCGTACAGTCGTACCCTGTTGTTTTCTTTTATTGATTGTCGTGACTGCGTCGTGTGTATGTATACTGAATATATATATATATATATATATATATATATATATATACATATATATGTATATATATATATATATATATGTGTGTGTGTGTATATGTATGTATGTATGTTTGTATATATATAACTGTATATATATATATATATATATATATATATATATATATATATATATATATATATATATATATATATATATATATCCCTTTCTGAGTGGGGATGTATCGCCATGATCAAGCATAGCTGTACTAGTCAGGGCCTCCCATACAAGGTTGGTTTGCTGTGAGCAATCAGACAAGAGTATCTCGCCATCGCCAATCCGTACTGGTCAACGTGGTGATGTAAAGTGGCCATCCCCAGACATGAATAAAGACACGTCTTATATTGCAGTTGATTAGAAAAACTGTATTTGTTTTGTTTCAGTTGGAAATATATATATATATATATATATATATATATATATATATATATATATATATATATATATACAGTATATATATATATATGTATATATATATATATATATATATATATATACATATATATATATATTCACCTGACGATGGTTGTGCCAGAAGAGTTTAGCCAACTTATGCTATCAAAACTGACTGTAACACAGGGAAGAAATTAATTAAATTTTTCTCGTAGTAAACTCGACGTTTAAACTTCCCAGATAAAGGTATCTATATTCTGCATACTGTATAGCAGGCTAGTTGCGAAAGACATTCGTCCTGACTATAAAGAAGGGTGCAAAGAGTCCCGAAACCCGGGAGTAACAACATTCATTTTCGGTAATTTCTAGGCTAGTGCCGAAAGGGTCAGGTTTTCATATGGGATACTGTCATCACACCTACATACCCAAATAGGGATCGAGGCTTATGATGAAATTATATACTATATATATATATATATATATATATATATATATATATATATATATATATATATATATATATATATATATATATATATGTATATATATATAATTATTATATATATATATATATATATATATATATATATATATATGTATATGTATATGTATATGTATACACACACACACACACACACACACACACACACATATATATATATATATATATATATATATATATGTATGTATATGTATATGTATATATACACACACACACACACACATATATATATATATATATATATATATAAATCATCATCATCATCCCCACGCCTATTGACTCAAAGAGCTCGGTTAGATTTTGCCAGTCGCTTCTATCTTGATCTTTTAAATCAACACTTCTCCATTCATCATCTATTTCACGTTTCATAGCCTTCAGCCATGTAGGCCTGGGTCTTCCAACTCTTCTAGTGCCTTGTGTAACCCAGTTGAAAGTTTGGTGAACTAATCTCTCTTGGGGAGTGCGAAGAGCATGCCCAAACCATCTCCATCTACCCCTCACCATAATCTCATCTACATATGCCACTCGAGTAATTTATTATAGTTTCATTTCTAATCCTGACCTGCAATTCAACTCTCAATATTCTTCTGAGGGCTTTGTTCTCAAATCTACAAAATCTGTTGGATATTGTTTCATTATTATACCACGACTCATGGTAGAACGAAGTCCTCACCAGTAACTAAAATATAACGTTGTAAGTTATTTTACTTGAAGAACCACGTGCTTTGAATTCAAGTGCAATAAACTGAATATTATTTTGACAAGTTAAATATATTGGCAGCATCAAGATCTCTCGTATCTTTAAATATTTTATGCCGGATTTATAAAGGTTGAATCACAAACCATGAATATTACTGTATATTGCGCTGTTCCATTCAGCATCCATGATTGTGAATCATTATAGCAGAATGTTTAAATGAGATCGTCAATAAGCTTTGAAAATGTAAAAAAATTCATTCGAATTTGGAAAAAGATATATTTTTTTAAATCAATTATTGTAAGTGAATTTAGAACTATCAAGAAATGCTAAAAATACTCAATTAAATTTTAAGACAATTGAAAAGAAATGTAAAGGTGCGTGTAGAGGGAGAGGTTGCTGTTAATGAAGTCTGTGTTGCAATGGAAGGACTGTGAGTGAAAGACATCTGATTGATTTTATCTGATAAACAGTATTGCAAACTGATAAGGCAATAGATTCTGAGGCTTGGGCATCAGTTGCAAACTTATATAATTAACCCAATTTGTGTGTGATTTTGACGAACTCATTTACATGGAAATAAATCCAATTTTATAAACATACTGAATTTTTGGTCTTGAGTTCACAGTCAGGCATTACCTGTGATTACTTATTCATTGAGTAGCAATTGACACGGAAATGTGTAGAACATTCCGCACAACATATCTGGAAAATAATGTACTAGTGAACATTACATCTAATTGCCTTTTGAATGTATCTAATAAATTTTAACGTTTTAAACGAGTTTTGGCCATCACTTGGATTCCTTGGTGATACGAACCTTCTACAACCAACGCTGTGCAAACATAGTTACGCTCAGTCAATGTCGCACATGCTGGGTCATCACTCGTATCTTCCTCGATAAGACCGCCAATTATCGTGTCAGAAATAGCCTTTTTCAAGACCTGGCCGGGCAAATTTGGTCCTTATCTCATGAGTGGAGACCATTGGGTATAAAAGTTATAAAAAAAAAAAACAGAAAAGAAGGTCTCTCTCTCTCTCTCTCTCTCTCTCTCTCTCTCTCTCTCTCTCTCTCTCTCTCTCTCTCTCTAATCCCTAAATGTTGCACAGATAATCAAGATGTCTACAGAGAAACGAGGACTCTGATAAGTCAGTGGAAATTGTATAATTAGGTTTCACTCATCCTTCGACCATGAGGAGTGTAGTGGGTCTTGGGGTATTCGTTCGGCTCCCCTGCGAATTTGGAGAAGTCTTCTTTTGTTAATTGCTGTCTCATTAGGTGAGTCAGCCAAATGTTGCGCAGCGTTAGCGTTGAGATATGCTGTTAAAATCTCGTAGTATGCGACAGAAATAACTGTCTTGTAATGTTGCCGACTGAAATACAAAAATAACATTATAGATGCTATATATTTTGGGGAATGTATTTCGATATCAGTCGAACAAAATTTTTTTTCGTAGATATCATGTGTGAGATGGCAATTATTCTCGCTTCAGATATCTTTGTTCCAAAAGAGTTATATTCTTTATACATGCACGCAAACCTACCATCCTAGAGTTCGAATCCTCACTATGAAATAGATTTTTTTTTCCTTAATTTCATGCTCTTAGTTTCAGGCTTGGTTTTCACAGGCTTTTCCATAAAGGTAAGAGTTTATTGTGACTAATATAGATAAGTATATACCGGGTATAAAGTAATCATTACATCTCTCTCTCTCTCTCTCTCTCTCTCTGCCATGCCGATGGTCAAAAAATTCTATTTGAATTCTTTCTCAATATCATCGAGAAGTTTTTCCAGAGTGATATGCAAATGAAAGAAATTTCCTAATGAAATATCCGATAAATATTCATAAAATTTTATGGCAGTTTCGTTCCCGGTGAACTTACGAGCGGTTAGAGGTTTATTCGGCTTTGATTATAGATCAGGAAACTACCGCATGTCTTCCCCTACGTGAGTTAGTTTATTGTCTTACTGAATTAAGAGTAAACATTTAATTAACGAGGTTCAGTCATCAGTCACACTTCTCACGAAAGCGAATTATTGCATTGTCGAAAAGACGTAAATATTTTGTTGGGGTTGAACGAATATTTTGTTGATGCTAGTATATGAACCCGATTGAGGATTCCATTATTATTATTATTATTATTATTATTATTATTATTATTATTATTATTATTATTATTATTATTATTATTATTATTATTATTATTACTAACTAAGCTACAACCCTGGTTGGAAAAGCAGGATTCAACAAGGCTCCAACAGGGAAAATAGACCAACGAGGAAAAGAAAGGAGTAATAGTAATAGTAAAAAATATAAAATATCTTAGGATAAGTCACAGCGTTAAAGTAGGTATGTCATTGATAAACAATGAAGAGAGAATCGTGTCAACCTGTTCAACATTAAACATTCACGGCAAGTTTGAACTTCTGAACTATAGAAAGCAGTTTTTATAATACACATTCGGAGATTACAAGAGTATATCAGTTGATGGTTTTAAAAACTGTATCGTAAAATTTTACTTGACACCTTTGACATTTCGTCGGCTTAGACTGAAATTTGATGAGTAAATCTGAAAGTCATCCTCTTTGCAAAAGGGTTGCCGTATGAATATATAGACGTCTGGAAAGGGAATTCAGACATTTCAGTTAATGGAGGAATCACCTTCCTTAAGACATTGGTAGTTTCCTCATCGACAGTCCTCTAGTCTCCAGCACCTCCATAAAACCAAGGGTCTTTAAGTGGGAATAGGTGTAAGATTTCAAGTAGTTTGCTGCTAGAGCTTTAAGTGTCCCACGCGAGGCGAGGGTTGTCACATTTCGGGAACTGTTAGGTTAAGGGGTGTGGCTACATACAGTAAGTGTTGCTAGGTTAATATGGGTCATAATCGAGTAGCTAGTTTACTTTGTTCTACTGTATTTGGTTAATGTTAAAACGATAATGCTTGACGTTCAAAATCTCTTGGAATATTTGATCATCATGGAATCCGGCTGATAAGATTAGGTTTTCTAAAAAGCTTTCAAGTAATGCAAAAGCAATCACTTTTACGTTTTCTTTATACTTTTGCAATTCAAATTACCAAAGTCATATTTTTTTATTTATTACTTATGGTCAATCCGACCCATTAGTTTGAATAAATCTATGACGCATTATTATTATTATTATTATTATTATTATTATTATTATTATTATTATTATTACTTGCTAAAGCTAAACTACAACTCTAGTTGGAAAAGTAGAATGCTAAAAGCCCAAGGGCTCCAACAGGGAAAAGAGCCCAGTGAGGAAAGGAAATAAACTACAAGAAATTCTTAAGAATAACAACATTAACATAAATCTTTGAGAGAGAGAGAGAGAGAGAGAGAGAGAGAGAGAGAGAGAGAGAGAGAGAGGCGGGGTTAGTTCTCGAATTGTCGGTCTGGGTAAAGTAACCTACATTGTATTTCCTCCTAGGAAATTTAGTTGGCTGAGGTTGATAGGTTATTTGGATGTTCTATAATAGCCTACTGTAAACCTGTTTAACTCATAAAAAAATATTATTGGGTGTTTCGCAAACAGGAGAAAACATTACCAATGGTTTATAGTAGACATTACCATAAAATTTCCAGAGAATAGATTTTTTGAGATCATTGTTATGAGTCCTTGGGTTGCTCACTTGTGTGACCCTGTGGTGTCCTAACTTGTGAATGCAAAGTTGGGTAAACACGAGCATTGTTTTATTTAAAGAATTCAAATATCCCAAAAGAACTCACACACCCTCTTACACCCGCACATATACTATGTTTATAAGTACATGCATGAAGTGTGTATAGTGTATATTATCTTGCCCTTTTCTTTATCCATATAGTTTAGTTTACTTTATTTTTGTTTGTAATGACCTGGAAGAAAAATGTTGGGTTAAACTTTATTGCCTTAAAAAGTTTACCTTTGCCATCTATATTATTTGGATGTGTTGGAATATGATTGTCTGTTTTGAGAGAGAGAGAGAGAGAGAGAGAGAGAGAGAGAGAGAGAGAGAGAGAGAGAGAGAGAGAGAGAGAGAGCTATCTTTGATCCAAGAAATTATTTCGATATTTTTGCTAAAGTATTGTAGGTATTGATTACTAACTACGATATTAATCAGTTATATCCTCACCATCCATCGTAATTTGACAGGGCCCTGTTAGGATTTGGCACGCCTACCATACCCTATTCCTTCCCTCGGCCCCGACTCGATGTTTTCCTTCCTAACCTCCCCTACTCCAATCCCTCTATATGTGCATTATACCGTAGTACCCTCACAGTTGGAATGTGATGGACAAACGTCGACCCGATCTTGTCGCTGTCGAATCGTCGTCGTTTCTCGTCCCTAAGTCCAGACTCTCTGGGCTTCGTCGAGTCGTTCTCCTCCTCGTCCTCAGTCGACTCATCCGCTCGGTTGTTGTGTTCAGCAGCTTTCAGGCTGCTCTTCCTTTTCTGCTCAGCAGCTCAGTGTGGTTCACGACAGAAGAGAGAGTAGGTGTGTTGTGGTGTTGCTCCGGGGACTGGTGTGAGTCGCTTCTGTTGGGAGGATGAAGTAGACTTCGAACTTTGCTACTCTATTAGTAAGTTTGGAGGTTACGCAAATCAGTGCCAGAAGCAATATTATATTCAAGTAATTTGCGTTCTATGTGTGAAAACACACTTCTGAAATAGATTGTTTTTAAAGAACCAAAATGTTTTGTGGAAGCATCATTCGCTGGAAATATAGTCGTTATAGAACGAAAATATGAATTGATGTGTTCGCGTTTCTTCACTTATGAATATCGTTTAAAGGATGAGACCTGAAAAACATAAAAGTGTACTCTTAATTGTATGTAAAGTTAATCCGTAGGAATTAATATGCAAATGCTGGAAATATCATTAGGACAGTTACCTCGGCTGTTTCGAGATACGACATAAAAGTAAAAAAAATACACCTGGTGATGTAATTTTTTGAAAAGTGTAAACTATGATCCAGCCATGAATTTTTCCAGTCTCTCTTGCGAACGTTTTGAGGCAATTTCGTTCCTAATGCACCACGATCATAATAATTATCCCTAGGGATCTCGGAGCTCAAATATGGAGATACGCTGAAGGGCAAAAATGGATCACAGTTACGTACAACAGCGGCACCACTTGCGAACCAGACGTCAAGATGAAGATTTCGGATGGGGTCCAAACTGGTAAGGATAAGGATTTTTTTTTCTGGTTATTTTCCCCGAAATCATTGCCGTTATTATAAAAGGATATGCAAAGTAGGACCCATGGTGTGATATAGGCCTGTCGTGTAAATAGGCTATCTTGGATATAGAAGATAATTTTCCCTTGATAACAAATGGAAACATTGATTAATGTCTTTCTTACACATTAGTGGTATTAGTGCTTTGTCTATGGAATATGCACATGAGCGTTTGTTTTTTTATGTTAAAGGGTAAATAATATGAAATTACAGCCATATCAATAATGCCAGAATAAACTTAATAAAGCCCCGTAGTATTACCCCCCCCCCTCTCTCTCTCTCTCTCTCTCTCTAAATCAGTGTAATGTGAAATGCATATGAATTGATTTAACGCTTTGATGGTTTATTGTTTTTAAACATTTTCTAAGCCATTCACATCTCTGGAATTAATATGTCCAGGAATTTGAATAATATAGATCTTGGACCACTATTTTATTTGGAAGATTAAACTTTTAGTTGTGCCATTATATTTTTAAGATAGAATTTATTTTAACTCACTCAATGAGTGTTGTACATTCATAATGTTTAGATAATGTGAATAATAAAAAACCCAAGTTCATCTATACGGATTTTACAGAATTTATTGCCATACGTAATTAGATTTTAGCCAAGTTTTTATAGCTTGATTGACTAGTTTTTATGCCGAAAACTTTATATTTTTAGCTTCGATAATTTCACGTATTTAGTAGACTAGCTGTAGAGAATATCCTTCCTGGACCAGCTTTATCACGTTTATAGTAGGATGAGTAACGTCGAAAAGATGTCTGACGATGATGAGGGGGTTGAAAGGGAAAACTCTAAGGTTGGCGCACGTCAACATTCGTGTAAGGGATGCAAGTTTTAAATATTTTTATTAAATGTTTCATAGCTTCAGATTATCTTCTTGCACGAATAATGTTGCATTCATTATGTATATTTTAGAAGTTGTGCATCTTAATGGATAAAGTTCCATTGTAAAACCAGGCTAGGATTTATGTATGGGGATATACAGTAGTTTAGTTTCTAAATAATACAGTAAATACTGCATACGGACTTTTCCATTACATTGATGACAAAACATACTCACGATTAATGTAATGACCAAAACAACTAATGATTTGTTACTTGAAGCCACGTTGAAAATATAACATAAATAAATTGAGGAATCGGTAAGATTGGACGTTGACAATACTTGGAGATAAGATGACAACTTTTTAAAACTATAACTTGTAGATTTCTTAAGTTTAGTCTTGGGTTGGTACTAAAAAACGATTAGTACTGGACACTTCCAAGAGTGTTATCACGTTCGATTCATTCAATAGTTTACCCAGGTCAATCTCTCTCTCTCTCTCTCTCTCTCTCTCTCTCTCTCTCTCTCTCTCTCTCTCTCTCTCTCAACATCATTGATTATATTGATTTTTCCCTTGTATTTGTTTGCTGGTGTATTTTTTATTTTGTTTTACGCTTTTATTCATTTCTCTCCCGCATAGTAGATGTGTTTGAATATATTTTTTCTTTTTATATTAGTTTTGAATTTATTATATTTAACGATGGGAGATGCTTTAAGAGCAGACATGACATTGTCTCACAGCATTTTTATGAGGTGTTGTGATATGGATTTATTTTCTAGACTCATATATATATATATATATATATATATGTGTGTGTGTGTGTGTGTGTCTGTACGACATTACGTCGCTCATCCTTAAAATGAAGGTATCTGGTTTTTATAAAATTATAGTAGGTTGTAAATACTTTTCCGTGTTCGGTACGTGAACGTATAAATCACTTTATAAGGCAAAAATGGTCTACCATAGGAAAGGAACTAGTTAACGACGTACGGCAGGGGTATGGCTTGTATATATATATATATATATATATATATATATATATATATATATATATATATATATATATATATATATGTGTGTGTGTGTGTGTGTGTGTTATTTCTAACGGGGTGGAACCAGAGAAAAGTCTCAAGGCAATAGTTACTACCATCTATATTTCAGTTTGACATCTTAATCGACGATAAACACGTGGCCAGATAACTTGCACAATACTATCTGGATTTGACCCCCCACAAAAGGCTCATCACCAGCACATCTATTCCCTATGTTCACTGCGATGTGGACCTTCATCTTGCACGCATTCTTGAAGCCCTCTTTTCAGTACGGGTTTTCCATTCTTTATACATGACAGAACCATCTTTGTGCACTTTAATCCATCTCGCCCCCTGTTATTCCCCTTTTACCACTTCTATGTATCTCTGTATGTCATCATACGTAATTTCTGGGCCTATTGACACTCAAGTTACTGCTGTTATATTTTCTTAAAGAATTAGAATTTGCGGCTACAAGATGTCTAGAAAAATAAAATAGGAACTTTTTAGTTTCTATATGGAATTTCTTAAACAATACAGTAGATGAAAGATATCATTTCAAGAGGCTATGGATGAGCCAAAAATAGATTGCCGTAATTATAATGATCATTGTTTTTACCTCCGCCAATGAAGTTGGCAGAAGGTTATGTTTTCGCCCTTGTTTGTCCTGGGTCAAAGGTCAAGGTTGGACAAAAGGTCGACCGAATTAACCTTAACCCCAAGTTCGCACATGGTTGTCACACAGACTTCAAGTACACCTACGCTCTAAATTGATTCTCGGAAATGCAAGCTGGTTTCGAGAAATAAGCTCCCTTGGCGGAGATCTGCATTCTGTTTGCTTTTCTATTTGCTTATGTTTTGATACCAAGTTTGAATTGGTCATGTATCATATTTAGAAAATTGTAAACAAAATTATCCGAAATGGCGGATGGGTGGAAATTTGCCTAATATAAATCATCTTAGCTTTAAAAAAAACATTATGGAGACTGTTTTTACATCAATAATGGATTTTCGAAATTGTGTACAATCATTAGTGAAGTTTCGTGAATCACAAGTGAACAGAGCTTGTTCAGTGCCATACACACCGAGTCCTAAATGACAAATATTATGTCATCGTCGTTTAGACTTCATTTGGTTCTCTAATTACCGTATTACTGCAATGTTAGGGATGGAAAGTAGTCAGAAGGTGAATGATTGAATCTTCCTGTTTATATTATGGAAGTTTCCTAGTGACCTACATCATTTCTTGATGTAAATTTAATATTTGTGGATTTGTATTTGCATATTTGCAAGAAGAACCACTGCAGGATCCTCTTACTTGTTTTCACTTTTACATATATGTTAAATAAAGTTCACTGATAAATACCACTTGTTCGATTTGTCAAGTTGTAAAATTAGCAATTATTATAATCTCATTATATGGTGGTGTTTTTTTAGTAGGTTTTTTTTAAATTGGTTTGAAAAAATTATCAATGTCCATCAATGTATCGTTATATTAGTTATAGGAATTTCTTAATAATAGACAGTGCCTGTGTCGAAGCATCTGTTATCTTATAGATCTTAAATTTTTTTCCTTCCATTTTATGAGGATTAAGATTGGATGTCATTGAAGAAGAGTTTCACTAATCCTACTTTATAAATACAGAGAGTAAACAATATATCAACTAATATACAGAGTTACTCAGCTAGGAGGTATTAAACAAAAAGACATTATAGAATAAACTCACAAACAACAATAAAATTAAGGTTTTAAAATCTTTTCACTTCTCGAAGCGACGAGGTCTGTTATGATGTTGTTTGAACTCCGTCGTCGAGAAAGTTTTTGATGACTCGGGGGAATGTATCTGTTGTTGATATCGAAGCTGGCTCGGTTTATTACTTTGATCCTTTTGGTATCTGTTGATCTTGGTACCTTCGGTGAAATGTAAACCCCCCCCCCCATCTCTCTCTCTCTCTCTCTCTCTCTCTCTCTCTCTCTCTCTCTCTCTCTCTCTCTCTGAGATTTTATCAGAGTTAAGTGTTGTAAAAAGATGCATGTAGGTTCCACTTCTTTTTTATTCCTGATTTGGTCAAAACCAGGTGTAATTACGGAAGAAAATTCAGAGATTCTGGACTAGGTTATAAATCTATGACTTGTCATTTTTATATTTTCAAGTTATTTTTTTTCGTAATATGTCCAGCTTAGAATATATTTATGGTCATACAAGTGGCTTGATGAGTTTATTTCTCTGAAAATCTTTTCCTGTGGTTCCAGTCACTTTGAAAAAAGTATTATTCTTTTTAATAAGTCACAGACTTTCATTTTGCTTCTTCTCTGGTTTATCTAGGGACCATTTGGTGTATAAACTTTGCTTATTGTAATTAAATTAATCCACAAACCCTATTAAGTACACACACATACATAGAGACGTGCACACGTGGATAGAAGTGTCATGTTTGTTGGTAACCTTTGTTATATTTTTTTTTGTTTCCCCATAATTTGTTTACATCTCTAGATTTAGCAGTTCAATTAATTAATTTTGCATTAAGCAGTTTTTTTAGAGGAAGTTTAATTGGTAAATGATCCACTTTTTGATATTTGAGATTCAGATTTCCGCGAAGATCATGACTCATATTCTCGTTTATGAATCCTAAGAAGGATAATAAACTACCGGCTCGTGGGAACATTACATGTGAGTGGCTATCTGTACCGGACTCGAGTGCCTCTCCAAATAATTGAAAATTGGCTTGGCGATTTATTTTTCTATATTCATTATTTATGTGATCCTGATGTGAAATAATTGACTCCATTGGCATCTAAGGAGTTGAAATTAAGAATGTCAAAAATTGTAACTTATTTTGTTAAAGAAATCGGAAAAATAAATTGTTTTCTAAAGAAAATCAAATATCCTATGTTTGATATTGGTATTGTTTTGTATGTTTATAGTTGTTTTCTCTACTCACACGTGTTTGTTAGAATTTTTCAATTACTGCAAACATATTCGGACTACCTTAACCTTTAAACAAACGGAATCTCTATTTGATTGGCATGATGAAGTGATTGAATAATGAAATAAAACAAACGCTATTTAGATTTACATACTGAAGATTCCTTGCATCAATATAAATTACATTATGTAATACGAGAACGTAATTTTTAGTGCTTATTGAAAATAGGGCTATCATAGTTGAAGACTAAGGTGACAATATATTGTGGAATATGTAATAGTTTTCGCCTTAAAATCTTGTTGATTTACGCTGTTTATTCTGACTCTTCCTCCCGTTTCAAGCTGATAATTAATGCAGACCTAATTAATTCTGTGCTAATACATTGAACATACTGTGTCGGCTGGATACTTATTACGTTGTAGGTAACAATAACCTACAGGAAAGGACCACGAGTTACATTTCTATTACCTGAGCTTAGAATTAACATGATATAGTGAAATTTTTAATTACAGTGGATTATTTAGAGAATGCTAATCTCAAGTCAACGATTTTGAAGAGGATTATCATTTGTGAAGAAACTTGAACAAGTTATCTATCAAATTAACATTTGGCATTTTTGTATTTTTATTGCAAGATTAAAGTTTTATATATTTTTCATTTTATATAACTTGACTGAGATACGCCATCTGATATCATTTTTATTTGCCTCGTTTAGAAAGAAAGAAGTGTAATTTTCATTTATTGTGTTTTTATTTCATTATTTTTTAACTTTACCTGCCATGTTTCTGAGATCACTCTGGATCAAGTGGAAATATCTGTAATCCAAGAAAATATGAGCTTAAAGGCGTATGTTGCACAAGTATTTTATAGGATTATTTTTTATGGGAATGATAATACTTTCATGTTCACTTTCGTTTTTACTTATGATTTTTTTTTTTTTTTGACCTCGGGACATTATGACATGTTCTTGCATATTTGAAAAATGTATTACTGTGCACATATGGAAAAGATACCCTTTTTCATGAGAAGGCAATTTCTAAGTGCATTGTGCCATCTCTGTTGGTTATATTGAGTTCATGGGTCTGCAGTACACTTATTCCTTTTAGACATGGCCTGTGATAACTTTAATAAGCCAGATTTAGTTGAATCTATGTTGTGGCCATCAATAAACTGTTCAGTGTTATTGATGTTATGTTTTTGTATTGTTTCGTGAAACAAAATCTGTTTCGTTTGTTATGTGGGTAAAATACTCCATTGCACTGTCTTAGTAAATTCCAGGCAATTTTGAATGTGAATGAATGTCTTGGATGAACTTTTATGACATTTTCTTTGTCATGGAGGTTTTTTTTTTTTTTTTTTTATAGCTTTTAAACGAAGTCTTTAACTTTAAAGGAAAATTGTCAAAATATAGGTTGCTAGAATTATACCCTCGTATCTTTATGATGACCCTGTGGACATAAATCAGAAGTTTTGTAAACTTTATTTGTTGAAGATTTCAATTTTCTAGTCAGGAAAGTTGGGTAAATATTCGGTTGGGGGATTTTTTAGAAAGCTTACTGTCAGAAAAGTTTGGTAAACATTATTAAGATATTTCGGTAATCGTTTTCATAGAATATATGATGAAATATGGCAATTTTGTATCAATGAAATATGGCAAACTACTGGAATAGAAGAAATAAGCAAAATAAATAAGATTTTTTTTTTTTGAGGAAGGAACAACATTGGGATTTTTTTAACACTTTTGATTCAGATATTTATTAAGAATGTTTAATTAACTTGTAGAATTTTGGTATGCCGTCTGCTGAGAAAATTTGTTGAACTCCAGCTGTGAAAATTTTTAATGGTTCTGTCATTAAAAGCATTTGAAGGTGCTAATGAAGATAATTTTACTTAGTCCTTTATAAGGAAAATTGTTGGAGGATTGTCCGGAATAGGTAATCTTTTTTGTATATGCGATAACAGCTTATCAAAGAAAATCTTTCATTCGAGTGCATGCTAATTTTGACTTCGATTTCTAAATAAAGTTAACAATAGGAAATTAGGTGCATCCTACATCTTACTGTTTTATTCGAATATAATTGGAACATTGTTTACTTGAAAACTTGAACCTTTGACAGTTGACATTCATAATATAATTCCATCTTGAAGACGCTCCTTTCTCTTAAACAAGTGACATTGGAACAATTTTGTGAATTCCTGACGCATAAGAAAGTTGATTATTTTCTTAAACTCAGCCGGTCACGTGATGTGCCAAGAGCAATTGCCAGATCGCGTGGTCTTCAAGTTGAAGCCAATAATGGGGATGTTTATTTGCGGATGGGGACAGATTCTTGACTCGTTTATTTATCATGGGTGTCTGCTTCCTACACAAAGATGGGAGGTTAAATTTAGTGTGGAATTGACGAAGGGACGATAACAATCTTCAAGCATGCAGTACATTTCTCTCTCTCTCTCTCTCTTTCTCTCTCTCTCTCTCTCTCTCTCTCTCTCTCTCTCTCTCTCTCTCTCTCTCTCTCTCTCTCTCTCTCTTCTCTCTCTCTCTCTCTCTTTCTCTCTCTCTCTCTCTCTCCTCTCTCTCTCTCTCTCTGTTTTTGATGAGTCGAATTCTTACTTCCTCGAAAATAGTAGCTCTGATATAAGCGGAAACTGTCACAAAAATGTCTACGCTCTTGTTAGTATATCGAGTCGAGCGATTCATAATGTCGATTGTCCCGATTTTTAACAATCATCTGTCATTAACGTCAAACTGTCTTTTTACGGCATCGTTTTATAAGGGAATAGTTATTGATATTGTTTCTATAACAGCCTTGAACTCGTTTTATTTTGTTTTAGTTTGAATAGAATTGCAATAAAAGTTACTTTATGGGTTTGGCTACAGCAAGGTACCGGTTTGTATGGTTTAAAATTTATTTTTTTTTTTTTACTATAAGATTGTTTTGAGGGAAGTAATTTTATGTTACAACGTGAATCTTCATAATACAATAAATTAATATTTACAGTTACTGAAAAGCGAGTTGAACAGTAAGATTTAGGCATAAGCTAATCAACGAGGACTACGCCTAATTTTATAGTAATACATAAATTATTCAAGATTCTGAATATAGAAATTACTTACTTGCAATCATTACAGTTTCCGCACAAAAATGTAATTCATTTGAATGATTTCTGTGTTAAACTAAGAATACGTTGCTGGAAACGTAAGAGAAGGGTTGCATGAAAACATGGCTAAACTTTGAGGAATTTCTTCTATATTATGACTCTCTCGATTGGTAGACTTGTTATGGGTTAATTGGGCTATTATTCAGTCATAAAATTGTCGTCATCGTTCTCTCTCTCTCTCTCTCTCTTTCGCTAGAACAATTCTCCTAAACACCCACACAAATACTTTAGAGAAGACGCGCTTTTGATGTTTAAAAACCTTTTTTTTATCGGTTTATAGAGCAATGTATCATCTTTTCGGATATTTTCAAACAAGTGAATGACTTGGTTTTTTTTTCGGAAATATTCAGGACCTGGGACGACAATTTCTTCACTTTTTTCACTGCCTCGGCTCTTTTTTTGCAAAGTCTGATCTTCAAAGCATAAAACTTCAAAGGGTTGGTTTTAAATATCCAAGTGCATACTATCACCTTTAATCCAGAGATTTACAGCGGCAACTTTGATGTTAACTCTTGCAAACCTTTTTGCCTTTAACCAGCCTTCGTTTGTGTACCCATTGTGCCATCGTAGGAAGCTAGTGCGTAACCGAGAACTGATATATGTCGCTGAAAGGTGTAACATTAACTTGGCTTGCAATATCTTTAGATGAAAGTGGTGCACAGGTCATAGCTAGCAAAGATTAGTTAGGTGACTAGGAAACTAGGAATAAATGTTTTACATTCCTTGTTGGATACATGTACAATTTGTACGTTTTTATGTCTTATGTTGATCATATATAGCTTAAACCGGAGTAGTGCAAGGTATTTTTTTTTTCTCTATTTTAGAAGGGAAATATAAAACACCAACTGGCTCGGGTGTCCGAATCCAGACTGCCTAGATTTATTGTGACTTGAGAAGTTAGTAAGACTGCATGTAACAATGCTAACAGTTTATTAATAGCATATTGATTTTGGGAGTCGCATGTTTTTTTCGTTATTTATGACAGCACCAGTTAGGGGAAGTTTTACCTATAAACGAATAAGTCATCAGCTTCCAACTGAAAAGTGCAAGTTGATTGAATGGAAAGAACATTGTTACATCACTGTGAAAGATGTTATTGTTTTTGTGTGAAAATGTAGAATCTGTAACAGCTCATGCTTCATGAATTTTAACCTACAGTAGTTGATTTAGTACAAACAATACAGTATGAATGTGTATGCATTAAAGCAGAAGGGGAGTCTCTAGTAAAGAAACAGAAAATTATTGTTTAATCTCTGTCTTTACTGCAGCTGTGTGCTTTCCCGTTTTCAACGCTTGTCTTTATTGTTTTTTTCCTCAAACCCGACACGAAGCCATGTCAATAATGAGTGTAAACGCGCCTTTAAGCAGCAGACCGAGTAATTGTTAAAATGGAGCACATTTAAGGAGTGTTTTTGTTTTCTGCCAGTCTCGCATGGGTTACCTGGTCAGCACTCGCTACTCTCGTGTCTTAACGAGGTAACAAATCATCGTCAGACCCAATTTTTGTTAGTTGGGGAAATTTCCCGTTTCAGAGAGTTGTGTCCCATACTCTGCAATTTTGTGCAAAGTCAAACTTGAGAAAGTAGAAGAAAACTTTAGATAAATAAATCGGAATTCTGGAACGTAGGCTATTGCTTAGTTGCATTTTTATCTGGTATTTTAATAGAGATTTAAAGTTCTATCTATATGGCGTTTATGCTAATACATTAACGTGATAAATGTATTACATTCTTTTAACAGACACCCTAACCTCTCAACCTCTCGCAGTATTGCCCAGTTCCGTAGCTGCGAGCAAAATGGTAAGAACTCCCACAGACCAACTCGTCCACCAGACCATACTTCTCATCAACCATCCATCCGTTTGTGTGTGTCCATTCGCACACAGGAACCACTTGGCTCACACCGTGGAACTATCATTTAGACGCCTGGAGCTCAACACCAGATGCTCGCTAACCACTTAGGGGCTAGACGCACCGTCAAAAAGCCCCTGTCCGGAGAGAAGCTCCGGGCAATCTAAAGAAGAAGAAGAAGAAGATGCTCGCTTGCCGACCGCCGCCGCCTCGGTAGACGACAGCCGCCGCCTTCATCTATGGCCTTCCTTCGGCGGTGTTGCTCAAGAAGGGAAGTGCTCCCACCAAGATCATTCATTCGAGGGATGAGTGGGAACTGATGCTTCGAATGAGGGAATGACTCGATCAAAGAAAAGTCTCAGATTGTAAAATTAATGACGCAGTAGTGTGTGATGCCTCTTCACTTCACTTATTTGTTTTTCTATAGTGTCGGAGTTGGGAATTGATCTTGTTTTAAGAATGTCTTCCTGCCTTCCATAGTAAAGGTGTATATAGAGAGGGTGGGTTGGGGGACCGGTCCTGACTGTTACTTGTATCTATCCAGCGTCCCAATTTTGACCATGTATTGTCCTTATTTAATTTCCTTTTGTATATTTTTTGTAAAGTTTTTATTTTGCTTATGAAAAATTGCTTTATATCTATTAAAGGGTTCCTTCATGAGCTGTATTAGTGGTAAGAGAGGTAAATCATATAGTGGCTTAATTGATTTAGGGTGTTTTTGTTAAGAAATTAAGGTAATCACCACCGCATTTTGTATTGTATTATTAAAAGTCTTCAGCTAATGACTTTGTGTTTTTATGACGTGCATTCTGTATATGATTCCTGAGCTTGTATGGCTTAAGGTATCTAAAAGTGACCCACCCATTATCTCGAGACACCCTTATAAGGATGTATGGGTTCCAGGAGTCAAGCTATAACGAATTACGACTGGGTTCGATGGAGAGCCGAGGGAAGTTGAAGAAACAGACCCTGTGTTCAAATTCGCGTCATAGATTTCAGTCTTGAAACAGACCTGTCATTAAATCGACGAAGGGCTTGTGTAAAATCCCCATCCTTAACCTTTTTAGTGTTAAATTTTTTTTTTCCTTTTTTATGGGAATCCTGTAACGTACGTAATGTAGTCATTGGGGGGCTGTTACAGGGGTTAGTGTTTTTGGTGCTACGTTGGTTGTATTGAAGTTTGAAGTGGTGGGAAACTCCCGACAGTTGGCGTCTAGTGCTAATTAATTCTGTAGAGGACACTTGGACCAGGGGCTCTTGGAACTTTGACTGCCTTTCCACTTTTTTCCACTTATTCTCTTATTTTTTTCATATTTACTGCATTGTTACGTGGGACATTTGAGTGTTGTTTTTGGAGGGTAATGCTTAAAAATTGATCGAGCGAAGTGAGATTTAACTGAAAAGAAATTATAAAAAAAATACATTGAGAGAATTCTCTTAAAGAATTTGGAATTCATTGCGGTGAGGGAGCAAATAGATTCCTCCCTGTACATGTCTATTCTGACGCCGAGTTTAAAAGGTTATTGAAATTGGTTATTATGCACCCTTAATTGAAATTATAGAATTTTATCGTTTATGCAGGGCTTCCACTGAAATTTTTCGAATAATTGTTTTTGTTTTACACCATAGACCTCTCATTAATTCATATTTTATTTTATTGTAGTTGTTTATATGTTAATCAGACCATATCCTAGCACTTATGGTTCACTAATCAAGGCCTGAAGGCAGAATAATATCCCTTTAGTTTCGCTTTCCAGAAAATACTCAGTTATTCAAGTTATAACGATATGTTCGCTGACGAAAAGAAACTCCCTTTCTACTGAAAATTGGCTGTTCTGAACCTAGGAGTATTAGTACATTTCAAGACCCATAATATGATTTAATTATTTATTAGGTATAAGAAAATTGTACAATTGGAGTTAGCCATGAGAAATTTTCGACACTGTAGTTATACAGTTTAATACGATAAATTACTAAACTACATATTTAGGCATTAGATATTTAGATAATCATAGTTCTGGTGTCTGAACAGGTTTAATTTTAAGAAAGAGAATTCCTGACTTGATAATTGTATTTCGGGTTTTGTTTTGGCTAAAATTTGTAGTGAAGTATCCAGAAGCATTTATTTTGTTTTGTTTATTCTTTTATCTGTCCCACACATCAAGTATTTGTCGTATTGGCTTTAGCTAAGGGGTTACTGCCAATACTATAAAGGTATCACGATTATTTGAATGGTTTAAGTTCATTGATTTAGACGAACTGACTCTCTTATGTTGTGCTGTTGAATCTGAGATTAGGCTCGTGGAAGTCTGTGGGGGGAATATTGAGTTTTTAATTAGTATAAGATGTTCGGTCCTGCATTAAGATAACTAGAATGCTGGGATCGTTGTTCATTCATATTTTTTGTATATATGATATTCTTAAATTAAAAATTCAAGGGAACGCTATTTTCATTCACACAATTTTCCCTCTTGAGACTTGACTATATACAGTGGACTCAGCTCTTGTTCGTTTTTCGAGAGAAATATAGAACTCGGTTGGGGAATGATCACCCCGTTTCATTAAGCTTCATTTCAACCGTATAATAATTCCCAAAGACCTACTACACTACTGTTTAAGAGAGCTCCATTTGCATAAAATTACCTGTGGCCTGGTATGGACATACAAATATGTGACTGCCTACATTGTTATATACATAATGTCCCCTATTTAACACATTTGCGTCTTGTGAATGTAAGGTCGCGCTGTTTGTCAACATTCCTCTCGACTCGTGGCTGAGTCACCCATGATGTCTGTGGTCAGGTGGTCATTTCCTTCCAGCGTCCGACTTGTCAGCACGGTTCTCTCAAAGTCGTCGGGACCGTCCGCCCGGAGCGGTTTTGTTCCTTATGAGGCAGTTGTTATTCACCTGTACGATCCTTCGCTTGTTTCCAGCACATGACTCTGCAAGTTTGGCGAACTCCGGGGTACTGGGGTTGATTGGCTGGGATGCCCCTGTTAGAATTCCACTAACTGAGACAGGTCTTGAAGTAAATGAGTAAGGTGATGATCCCCCCCCTCTCTCTCTCTCTCTCTCTCTCTCTCTCTCTCTGGATAATATATAAGATAACCCGTCTTGTTTATCTAGTTGCCCTTTGCATCCAGATTCTACTGTATGTAAAAATGTAGTAGTATGTTGATTCACGGGGATTTTTCTTATCATTTAGAAGTAATATTTAGGGTGGACTAATTTCTGCTTTGTAATTAGATGTCTAACCTCTTTGCTCCAATTGTTGTCTTAAAAGTCCGTTTTCATATGATTAATAACGATGATTATTACTTACATTAAAATGTCAGAAATTCGTACAAAATAAAATGAACAAATTTGTTGAATCCTATTTCATTTTCGTTTTGATCGCTCATATAGATGAAATTACGCATTTAAGATCACATAAGAGGAAATAGATAATAGATAAGTTTCTATATTTGGACGAAGAAGATACCGTAAGATAAGAATGGGGAAAGAAGGGAGGAGGAGTCGGTAGCCCTTCCTCCCTGACAAAGACGAAGTGAAACCCATATGCCCTCATCATTGCCCGCGAAATGGGCACAGTCCCCCCTCTTTAACTTCGCCTTTCTATAACCACCTTTTAGCCCTTTCAAATGCTATAGACATTTCTCCATTCAAACTACAGTACTTTATATCAATTGATTAATATATATATTTAAATTTTAATAGGGATTATTTTCATGTACAGTATGTTAAACGAACCTTAAATGTCACCAGTGATTATTTATTTTAACAACTCTTCCTTGAATTCATTAAAGAAGACTAGAAAATGTCGTCTTGGCAATTGGCGAGGAGGAAATGATATATAGCTCGGCTTCCAAATACGCCCACTCAACCTTGAGTTGTCCCCGGGTAATCTTCTACCGTCGCGGCTACAGGCACATGCATGGACGTTGGAAAAAAGGTGGACGTTTCTGGTTTTTCTGTGATTAATCATAAATGTGGCTCTGTATACTGATGACGTTTGGTTTCTCTCGTAAGTTTATATCTGGTTGCTCTCAAGTGTTGATGCTTTTAATTAGCCTAAGTTTAGCTTGTGGATAAAATATAGGAAATTTTTTCATGAACACGTTACTATTTTTTGTAAAACCAAGAGGTTTCACAATCTATTAAATCAAAATTGTGATATTAGTAACAGTGTAATTTTGCGTTTGATGTCTATATGGGAAGATCATGCTATTTTTCTTTCAGTCCGATTTCCTGTCATTGTTAAATCATGGCAGTGACTAATTTTTTCCCTCTGTGGTAAGTCGCTGAAACCTTAGTTTCCTGGTCCGGGTTCGAATCCACTGGCAACCAGAAGCTATTATCATAAAGTTAATTCCCCCTTGGGTCTCTGATCCCAAGGCAGAGTGAATTCGATATTAAGAGGATTTGTGGCTTATATGGTTATGTGAATAAACACGTATAAATGTGAATAATTATCATGTGTATATATAATATATTAATTTATATATGATTTTATATGTTTGTTTATACTGTATTATTATTACTATTAATATTATTATTATTACAACCCTAGTTGTAAACGCAAGATGCTATAAGCCCAAGGGCTCCAACAGCAAAAATAGCACAGCGATGAGAGGATATAAGGGAATGAATAAACTACGAGAAGAATAAAGAATCAAAATAAAATATTTTAAGAACAGTAACAACATTAATTTATATTCTTTACATATAAACTATAAAATCTTAAATGAAAAGAGAAAGATACATAAGATAGAACAGTGTGCCCGAGTGTACCCCCAAGCAAGAGAACTCTTATCCAAGACAGTGAAAGGCCATGGTACAGGCACTACCCAAGACCAGAGAACAATGGTTGGATTTTGGAGTTTCCCTCTCCTAGAAGAGTTGCTTACCATAGATAAAGAGTCTTCTACCCTTTCCAAGAGGAAAGCCATTGAACCAGTACATTGCTGTAGTTAGCCCCTTGGGCGAAGAAGACTTGTTTGGTAATCTTGATGTAGTCAGGTGTATAAGGATATAGGAGAATATGTTAAGAATATGCCAGACTATTCGGTGTTTATGTAGGCAAAGACAAAATGGACTGTACCCAGAGATAGTGATCCAATGCAGTACTGTCTGGCAACTCAAAGGACCCAATAACTCTCTAGTAGTAGTATCTCAACGTGTGGCTGGTGCCCTGGCCAACCTACTACCTACCCTCAAATTTTCTTAGCTCATCAATATCCATCATCATCTCTTCCATTCCCTGCTTCTTTTGCCATCTCTAGGAACCCAATCTTAATTCTTAATGTCCATCCACTACCTGTCATTTTCATTTATATGTCCTGCCCACGTCTTTTTTTTTTTTTTTTTTCCATATTAAAATATCCTCTACATCAGTAAACTCTCGTATCCATGTTGCTCTTTTTTGGTCTCTTGGTGGTATTTTCATTTTTCTTTCCATAGCTCTTTGAGTTTAACTAGCTTATGTTCTAAAGCTTTAGTATGCCTCAGAGTTCCCGATGCATAAGTTACTACAGGTAGGTCCATCTAATTCAATACTTTTCTCTCAGAGAAACTGGCATTTTAATTGTCATGATCTCATTTTGTTTACCAAAAGCTCTCCATCCCACTCTTATCCTTCTTTTAATTTCAGTCTCATATTCATTAACAATCTTTAGAGGTTCGTCTTTAACCCTTATTTGTTATCTCCATTTTCATTGAACATTATCTTAGTTTTACTCATATTAATTTTTCAGTTCTACATTTCTGCTTTATCTTTTCAAGTCTGTTATCTTTTGCAATTCCTCCCATGATTCACTGAGCAGAATATATATATATATATATATATATATATATATATATATATATATATATATATATATATATATATATATGTATATATATATATATATATATAAGAGAGAGAGAGAGAGAGAGAGAGAGAGAGAGAGAGAGAGAGAGAGAGAGAGAGAGAGAGAGAGAGAGAGAGTGTTGACGTTTTCAGTATTATACACGTAATCTGAATGGCGTAAACAATCGTGCCTGTAATGTCATCGTGCGAAATTTTTCTTTGCATTAAAGACCATTCTGATTAATATGGTAACTAAGAAAACTGTTGGCGTATTTTTTACTGTCACAGCGTAACTGACAATTCGCATCGTTATTGGAGACGATGAGCTTTCGGGTACATGTCCCTCATCAATACCAAACGAGATACATTGGGTGGTAATTATTGTTTGAGAACAAATTGTGTGAACTTTAGTTAATTGTGTTCTGTGAGGTTATGCATTTATATGACAAGTTTTTAAAGAATATGATTTGAAGAAATTGTTCGTTTGATTTTGTGAAACATTTAAAAATAAACATGTCTTCCCATCCATCTTAAAGCGACTTTTAAGACTTTTCATGCTACCAGAAATGGTGAACATACTCCCTCCCACATACTTCTTGTTGGCCATGTGTAACGTTATGGATGAGACCTGTGTCTTGGCTTGAGTCTCCGGACAGTGTTTGTTGTACTTCCCTGACGTTCGATGTCTGTTATACCCCACTACCTGTGTAGGCTTATCTCCTGTTTAGTTCCGACCATGAGCATATCTGTCAAAATTTATGTAGGCCTATCATCTGCGGTGGCCTGTGCACCATTGACGGAGTCACGTTTCTTATGGCATATTTAGCTTTTAGTTTCTTGTGTTGGTTTTTTTATACCCAAGTAAATTCGTATTTACTTTTTAGTACTCAAATGTTCCAGTTTTATGACGTTCTGTTCGTCTATAGTGTAGATTTTTGGATACTCAATCTACACCTGATGTAGCTTATATTATTATAATAATAATAATAATAATAATAATAATAATAATAATAATAATAATAATAATAATAAATGATGAGTTATGAGAAATCTTAATAAAATAAGAATAAAAAGCATCATTTGACTTTCTTAAAATCATTTTCCGTTACCAATTCCAATTTGGGATTTTAGCTAGTGCTGCTATACGCCATTATATTTGGAACAAGGAATGACGTTTCTAATGTTATTTATGTTTAAGCAAAGCAAGTCATTACGTCAGGAATGTCGTCAGACATGGGTCTTGATAAGCGTACCATCCATTTTAAAAGTCACATGGCACAAATTAGTCAGTAAGAGTTAGTCTCGGTTGGGAACTGGTAATATGTCCGCGCTTATGACTTTCCCGTCTTACAACTCCCTCTTCTGTCGGAAGGAGGAGCAGGCAACTCGCGTCGAAGTTGCCAACTAGTAAATACTGCAGCTGATGCTGTTGCGGTAACGTTCATTGTAATGTTTATTGTCGATTGGAAGACAGATTAGATATGTGTACGCTGTTTATAGATGAGTAATTATATGTTATGACCTTGAATAAAAAATAAATCCGGAAAATAAGACCGTGTAACTAGATTGAAGGGATAGACAGGTTATGAGCCTCGTGCCCATTGACAAGGAAGGGGAAGAGAGGGCAACCCACTCCTCCTCGCGAAGGGGGAAAAAGGAAGGGTAGGGAAGAGACGCACACATGTCGGAAATGTTTGTTTGTTGTTACGGTCTGTTTTCTAAGTTCGGGATATTTTTACGGATTCATGTTTTGGTGAAATGGTTAATGTTCAAAAGTTATAATTTTCAATTTTCATTTTATTATTTAGAGCTTTTAAAATTCCTTACCCAGTGATTACTTTTAGAGTGGATGTTTCAACAGGCATCTTACAGAACAGTGGAAATTACAAGATTTAAGCCTTCTTAAGTTTTTGTTTTTTTCGTAATGAGAGTTATGGGGTCCTTAGACTGGCCAGACAGTACTACATAAGACCCTTCTCTCTGGTTACGGTTCTTTCCCTTTGCCTACACAGACACCGAATAGTCTGGCCTATCCTTTACAGATTCTCCTCTGTCCTCATACACCTGACAACACTGTGATTACTAGACAATTCTTCTTCACCCAAGGGGTTAACTACTGCACTGTAATTGTTCAGTGGCTACTTTCCTCTTGGTAAGGGTAGAAGAGACTCTTTAGCTATGGTAAGCAGCTCTTCTAGGAGAAGGACACTCCAAAATCAAACCATTGTTCTCTATTCTTGGGTAGTGCCATAGCCTCTGTACCATGGTCTTACACTGCCTTGGGTTAGAGTTCTCTTGCTTGAGGGTACACTTGGGCACACTTTTCTATCTAGTTTCTCTTCCTCTTGTTCTGTTAAAGTTTTTATAGTTTAAATGGGAAATATTTATTTTAATATTGTTACTATTCCTAAAATGTTCTATTTTTCCTTATTTCTTTATTTCCTTTCCTCACTGGGCTATTTTCCCTGTTGGGGCCCCTGGGCTTATAGCATCCTGCTTTTCCAACTAGGGTTGTAGCTTAGCATTTAATAATAATAATAATAATAATATAACACATTTGGTATATGACATATGCATTTGAAGTCATTCATGCTCTAGGAAACCAAGTGCCTTACTTAATATTATTTGCCTGATGTTATATTTTACTGAGGAATGTGGTAGTATAAAAGTGGCCAAAAATTAAATATATATATATATATATATATATATATATATATATATATATATATATATATATATATATATATATATATACAGTATATGCATATATATACACATATGATTATATATATATATATATATATATATATATATATATACATATATATGTAATTTATATATATATATATATATATATATATATATATATATATATATATAAAATGTTTGTATGTAAAATTTTTGGCTACTTTCATACTATCACATTTCTCACTAAATAGAACATCAGTCAAATAATAAGTTAGTATCTTGAAATCCTAGAGCATGAGCGGCTTAATGATGAATACAAGAAAACCAAATGATGCTTTTTAATCTTATTTTAGTAATTCTGTGATTTCTCATAACTCATCAATTATTATTATTATTATTATTATTATTATTTTTATTATTATTATTTAGAAATGCTTTGTTTTAATGCATTGAAAATTTCTTCATTCCTAACGAAGGATGCCAAATGATGTACATACATAGAAAGGGATCGCAGTGTCATATGACGTCTTTTGGGTTCAGTTCCGATGTGATACGGAAATGATAAATAAGAGCATAAAAATACCAATAGTACCTAACAAGAGACTTTAGTTTCTCCCCTACTCTTTGTTATATAGGACAGCACCTTCATAATTTTCTCCTCGACCCCTTCCACTAAAGTTTGGGGAGTTTAACGGACCTTAAAAACAACGGTCCATTTATTTATTTCTCGAAGACTACAGACGATAGGCCACACTGGTTTTTCCTCTCAACAGATGCTCACTTTTTTATCCCAGTTATTCCTCCGTGGGTTCCTTGCGTTATCTTCTTTTTCTCATTATTATGTACCCGTGTACTATATATATATATATATATATATATATATATATATATATATATATATATATATATATTATATATATATATATTTATATATATATGTGTGTGTGTGTGTGTATATAGATGTGTGTGCATATATATATATATATATATATATATATATATATATATATATATATATATGTATGTATATATGTATATATATATATATATATATATATATATATATATATATATATATTTATGTATATATGTATGTATATATATATATATATATATATATATATATATATATATATATATATATATATATATATATATATATGAATACATTTCACTATATACTCTAAAATTCCAGCTGTCTTTCCAAATATTTTCGTTTGTTTAGAAGTATTATTTGATTATATGGATACTCATATACTGCAATGTATTGACACAAGATAACACGTATCATTCGTTTTTATTGTGGTTAGAACATTCCATTTTCAGGTTCGTCAAAGGTACTGACTTTTTAAGATCCATTTTTTGTGATTTTCCAATATTTCCGTTTTAGACAATATTCTTGTAAAATAATTACACCGATTGTGTTGACACCATTGAAAATATAATCGACCACGGAAATACATATTTAACTGTGATTGTTATGACACTATTTGCAAATAAGATCATATATACAGTTCATAAATTAAATCGAAACTTGAAACTATCACTTTAAACTTTGAATTTAAATTTTAAAGTTTACGAATCCTAAAATAAAAGTTTTTGGTCAAATTAAGCAGATTGTTTTAAATTGCTTTTGATTTAGGCATTCACAAAATTTCTGCAATTTACTCGTGCGCAGCTGAGGTCCCACTTGTGACACGTGTTTTGTATTTAGAAATCACTCTCCATCACCCTCTCCCCCTCCCCCCCTCTTCTTATGCTCTGCTCCCCAGTTGTAGGGCAATCAGTGTTCTGTCACTCCTTCACTAATCTCTTACGCTAGTCATTTGTATCTTGGGCGTTATTTGTCAGACGACGGTGCTGGTTAAAACAGACCCGGGTGGGGTGGTAATTCCTTGCTGTTGAAATTATTAAACTCATACATTATATGTAAACAAATTCCTCTTTGTTTACGTGTGGTTGAGTATGCATCTGTTGCAGCAGGAATTGTGGTATGTTGATATCAACCTTATTGGTGATGTGCCTTTTTACTGTATTATTAAACATGGATATACCCATGTTTAATCCTTGTTGATCAGTCCCGTCAGTGCACCTCAGGAGATGTACTGTAGGCATCACTCGAAGGTCTTTAAAGCGTTAGTTCGGCCCCTAGTTGCTGTTACTTTTTAGCCTTTTCATTACTACTGTTCCCCCTTCTTTTGTTCCATCTTATTATTCAATCTCTCAACTTTTCCTTCATACTACATCTGCGGTATTGTATATGGGTTCTGAATGACTTCCTTGGCCCCAGGCCTGGAATTCCCGTCCAAATGTATAGATTTAGTCAAATTCAATAATTGGTGGGATATTTTTCTGTGGTCACCAACAGTTATTGTATCGGTTTTTAAGGAGAGTGATAAATATAAAGAAAGATTTATAATAAGATGTAGATGGAAAATAACATCTATTAGATGTCCATAAAACACGAAAACCAAGGAAAATTTTAAGCAAGGGCTCTTTTTTTTTTTTATTTCTTCATATATTCACTTAACTTTTCTAGTTGGGTTTCTGAATTAGGACATCTCCAGATTTGTACTCTGCCACCAAGATCATAACATGAAACGAAGGGCGTAAATTTTACATTAATTATTATTCACATTTCATATATCATTATACCATGCTATCTATTACTTGACAACAACAGGCTTTTTACAATTTGTCAAGGCATACGAAAGTGAACTCTTATGATCTATATATCACACTGTCGTATTTCTCAAAAGGAAATAATTTACGTTCTTAATGAAATGTAGAACGTGCGGTTTAAAACGAATATCTTCATTTCTCTTTGTGGCATTGCAGGAAGACATTAAAATAAATTGAAAATGCCTGGAACTCCGACCTTGTAGCGGATGCAATATCTTCTAATAGAGCACGTAGGCCATGTGTCATTTCTGGCAGTCTTGTGATCATATGCTATGGGGAAATGTTATAATTATTATTATTATTATTATTAGTGTTGTTGTTGTTATTATTATAAATAATTCTGTAGTACATAATCAAACTAACACATTTCAAACTAGACTTTGTGTTTGTATCAAATTTCTTTAAAAAAAGCAAAATTAGGAGTGATAAGTTCTAAAGATTTCATCATACCACAATTTCAGATTTATTTACGGGAGAACCCGGTGGAGAAGAAGCAAGCAAAGTCCAATGCTTACAAAATAGGCATGTGTATATATATATATATATATATATATATATATATATATATATATATATATATATATATATGTATATATATATATATATATTTCTATATGTATAGTGTATACAGGTGTGTGTGTATGTATGTGTGTATGATATGCCATTAGTAAATTGGAAGTAGTGGCAACAAAACCGTGAAGCCTTAAGGTTTCTTTATATATACAGTATATGTATGTATATATATATATATATATATATATATATATATATATATATATATATATATATATATATATATATATGTGTATATGTAAACATATATGTTGCACGTTGGTTTAGAATATGCATACGTGGTGAACTTCTTTTCTCCTCCATATCTTGGTGTGTGTGTGTGTCAGCACAGTTTTCATGAGCCACAATAGGATGAATGGAGGGGTGTGGTGAGTAACTTGGGTCTTTAAGAGCTTTAAGGAGTGGTTAGAGGGAAAAGGGATTTTCGTGTTCTTAGTTTTATTGTTTGTTGGTGCCTATGGCGAGGCCCAGTTTGGATAGTGACCTGCCCCTAAGAGTTAGCTTTATCCTTCCACTCTTTCTCCACAGTTAACTCTTGCCATTAGCGTTGTTTATCTCTCTGGGAATTAGCTTTATATCACTCCGTTATTATAGAAACTCTCTGCCCTCCCCGCCCACATTTATTGCGGCCTTTTTCTGTTTTGAGTTTTACGCGATTTTTTTTTACTATTCGCTATTATTTTCATATTTTTCATTATTTTTTTTCTGGTTATCTCGATATTTTTCTTTTTCCTTTGGAGGGGGGGGGGGGGTCGCATTTTGATTACATCTTTTTATTTGTATTTTATGATTTTTTTTTTCATAAATGGGCAATCTCTGTGTCATTGTGGTATGCTCAATGCAATCAATCACCATAATTATTGTGTGAAGAACCAACTATAGTGTATTCATGAAGAATACGGGATAAATTCCTAATTCTCATAAGGAAAATATCAGCCCAGAAACCGCCAATGTCAAGCAGATAAATGGCGCTGTGTATGCTTAGCAAAATGTATTATCATATATGTCGGACTCCGTTAAACTTTAGCGAGTGTAAAATTGCTTGCGAGTGTTTTAGTATCTTTCATCCATTTTTTCTGTTAAACTATTTTTATTTTTTCAATACTGAAACTATGAAATGAGTTATCAAAACTTCGCAACACATGAGATAAATTATCAAGAAAATAAATGCCACTCGCATTGGAATACCATTTTCTAGTCCAAAATCTTATCCTCCTTTCAGTAGTTAATAAGCTAGTTGTATAACCTTTGATGCTGTTAATATTATGAATTTTTAGTGTAGTTGAAATAGCTAAGTTGTGGACTTGGAAATATAGCAACAGTAGAAATATCTTTCGATATTTCGTATGATGGCTGCTTTCGGCCTTCGTGAGAAAATGAATTGGAAGGGGATTAAACTCACTGACATACGTTAGAAACTGATTCCGGAGAGAGAAATTTTCCTCAGGAGTTAAAGACAAGCTATGTATTGCTATTAATAGTAAAGAAGCCGTTCCTCATCACATTTCTTTATTATTTTGTAATATATAGCAATAAATTTTTGGGGTGGAAATTTTTATTATTTATTTTATTTTTTAGAAATTTGTAACATTTTATTTTAACTTATTTTATGATAGGCCTTGAGATGAGAGAAAAAAAAAGGAGAAAATACAACCTACGGATAATGCACACCATATTTGTCGATATATTCGCTATCCAATATTTTGAAATTTGTTTTACCTTTACAAGAACAACTACCAGACTGGCAGTTCTTATTTAAATTATAGAGTATTTTTTTTTTTCAAATGTCCAACTCGGGCAAATCTTCACCAGTAATCATAGATGCTGTTTACATTTTTTTCCTTACTTGGTATATTCATTTCTTCAAGATTTTCATAAAACATTTTAACCCCTTCCACACAGCGTCTTTATGACTTCATCTTTTTCCTTTTGTTTTTCCTGTCAATCATGTTCTTTTTAATAGACACGTTGCCTTTTCAAGGTTGGCCAGCCGTGCTTTTTGAATTTTAAACTAAGTAATCTCTCTCTCTCTCTCTCTCTCTCTCTCTCTCTCTCTCTCTCTCTCTCTCTCTCTCTCTCTCTCTAAAAAGAGCAATGAAAAGAATTAGTAATTCGAGTCAGTACCTGAAAGTTAATATAAACGTTTGATAAAATATAATACATACTGAACATCTACACACACGTGTGTAAGTAAATTTTGTTTATAATTTGATATGATATAATCATGTTTATCAGTAAGTTTTGTTTATATGCTTGATATAATCATGTTTATTAATACTCAATCACTGAATTTTGTTTATAGATAGCAAGTCTCTCTCTCTCTCTCTCTCTCTCTCTCTCTCTCTCTCTCTCTCCTCTTCTTCTTCTTCTTCTGTCTCTTTGTTTAAGTGCGCTCCGCAACCTTCTCTTCGCCGACTTGGGGGACTAGAGCATCTTTCTTCTCTTCTCTGATATCGCATCTCTCTCTCTCTCTCTCTCTCTCTCTCTCTCTCTCTCTCTCTCTCTCTCTCTCTCTCTCTCTTCCGCTTCCGGTACCAGAGAAGGGAAATAGATTCGTTGAAAGAGGGTCGTAGAAGCGTTAAAGATTATAGGAGAATAAGAAAGAGGCCAGTCGTAGTGAATGTATGATAGGTCGATAAAAGATTAACTTCAGAATATCATAATAATTGAAAAACATATAGCAAGTGTCATGAATGTTATGAAAGTCTGTATTTATTTTGAAAAGTTAATGAGAGGACCTGGAGGAACATATAACGATGGAGGGATGAAGTTGGAAAGACGATCATGCTGTATAGAAGATAGAATTATGATATTTTGACTATGGCGCTCAAAGAAGTGAAGTAAAAATAAAAGTAAAATTAGAAGGATAAGTGAGAGTAGAGATAGATTTACTTGAAGATGGTGGGATAAAAAAACTAAGACGAGATGAGTCAAGATATGAAAAGGAAGTAAAAAATATGAGTCTCCGAAAGCATAAAGGTGTAACGGCAAAATGGGAAAGACTTTTTCCTTTTTTTTTTTTTTTTTTTTTTTTAGTTCAAGAAAATGTGACGTCAGGAAAATGAGCTTGCGGGTACGATAATGAGATTTGGGATTTGGACTAGAATATTCACACAAACGCACGTTCATGCAGAATTTGAATACACCGAAGACATCGTATTCATATCATAAAACACCAACCGTATTAAATTAGGTTTCTAAAATGTGGAAAACTATTTTGTATCAATTGCATGTATTAATTCTGCTAGTCCTATAGTTGAAGGATATTTTCTGTTATATTAGGATTTTCTTAGATCTAGTAGCATGCAATATTTCTTGTCTTATTCATCCATTTTAAATTTTTCTAATGATCATGATGTATTTTCAAAACTTAAAACATTTGAAGTATCGTTCTCATACAGGATTTGATAAGTGGTTCTATTCTCAAAGAGATATGTCAAGTTTTGTAATATTGTTTAATTCAAATAGATTTTGGTGTGTAACATTACATTGGTGATTTTTTACGAGGTTTATTACTACCATACTAGACTATCTATGGGTTGATTGTAATAGTTTTATTAGTGTTCGTCTTGGATTCTGTCTCTCTTGCTTTTTTTTTTTTTCATTATGAAGTTTCTCATCTTGAAATTAGGTCCCGTAACACGGGATCTTTGCCCTTTGCAGTATAATTTCTCAAGAAAGGCCCTTCCTCATACTACAAAATTATATATATATATATATATATATATATATATATATATATATATATATATATATATATATATATATATATATATATATATATATATGTGCGTGCTGCATATAACTGAGTGGGATACTGAAGCATGCATAGTTTGCATTCTAGACGGCCCCAGTGTTTCTAACCCCACCCCCACCCCCTTTTTTCGGTGCCAGGTGTGTTTGTTGGGAAAGGGGTTCGAAAACGAGAGAGAAAGAGGGATCATGGAGGAAGCTTTGAAATGGGGCCGTGTTGGTGGTACGAGTCGCGGCTAATTGTATTTTATTGGGTGTGGAGGGCGATAGAGGAAAAGGGTCACTTCTGCTGCAGTCATAATTGGACCCACATAGGCATTCATGGAACGTTCGGAATGGATGGAACTTTCGCCTTTTGAATTTCATAAAGACATGTCTTGTGTAGGCCTGACCTAAGTATGCTGCGAGAACAGAATGCGATGCCCTTTCGTCTTTTTTATCTCTCTCTCTCTCTCTCTCTCTCTCTCTCTCTCTCTCTCTCTCTCTCTCTCTCTCTCTCTCTCTCTCTCTGCCAAAAATATAAATATCTCTCCTTGTTTATTGATGTTAATCTTACGAAGTATATTTGTTTTAGAAGGTTTCTGCCCTACACGTGCTTGTAGCGGTTACCTTGCTTCTAGAATACTTCATCAAGATTATGGTAATTGTCATAATAATCATTAGTACTGTCCAATACTTACTTGGTGGTGATTATTCTTGTAATTTTTGTCAACTTACATTCGTGTGTGTGTGCAGTATATATAAACTATCGATATTGACTTTCCTTTACAATAGAAAATATTTATACTAATAGAACATCATTGTTATAAATTCATATCATGGACCCGATTTTGACACCAGAATGGATTATGTCACTTGTCATCCTAAATCCTTACCCTTAAATACGAAGGGTCTAAACTTGGTCAGGATATAAAGCTTTCTAATATACTGTATAGAATCTATACTATAGATCCTTATGAATGCATGTCTTCTTTGGTTAAGCTAATCGGATGGTAACATGTCATTTGTGGTTTCTTTTTTGTGAAAGTATAAAAATATAATTTGTGAAAGTGATGCAAGTAAACTGAGGTTGAGTAGATGGATATTTTTCCAGAATCCATAAAATGATACTAGTTTATACGACGAGATGATTAATCCATGAATTTGTGAATTTTTCTATTACGGTGTGTCCCAGGACAGACGCAAACCGCCACTGAATGGGCTCCCGGCCCCAGTATTTGGCCATATGGCTTAATATGAATATCCAGCTAGGCAACGACGTTTTGGTGTGTCCTCGCCCCTTTCATTTCTGTCAGATAGTTATTTGAAGTATTAGTGTCATCTCGTGATCAAATTCCAAGCCGATGTTCTGATCACAAAGAATTCGTAGATTTTCCTAGCGATTTTATAATCATCTCCCCGTTATGATACTTTTCTTGCTCACTTCGATACTCGATAACGAACTTGTCACTTAATTATTTGCTTGATATTATTTATGCTGCTTCTTTTAGCCCGGTGCTATTTTGACATCCCTCCTATTCTTTTTTTGTTAGAATGTTTGGAATAAGTAACTTTATGGTTTCCGTGGCAATGCAGTATTCAGTTGTCATCGATTTATCAAAATTTAATCATTTAGAGGTCAACCAATGGAAGTTTTCATTAATCGTATTTAAATCTGTTTATCATCTCTTAATATAATATACTAAGATAATATGATAGGATTTTGAGTTGGGATACATTCCATATCCTCGGGGAAGGTCAAGAAAACTTATAATGATGCAGAATAATCTAATTTTTGTTCTTTTTTTTTATAATTAATTTGCTTGTCTAGTGCCTCTGTTAAGATTATTTTTTTATTCTTGATGTTGGTTACCTGTCTGTATTTTTCTATGTCGCATGTTCCAGTCTCGTTCCAGTAGTTACTTTTGCTTTGATGTCCGGAAGATTTCTGTCACATTTGAGAATAGTTCATGTTCAAGCACATTTAAGTCACCCTTACAGTTGTTATTTCCAGCTTACTTTTATAAATGTGCTAGGACGCTGTGTGCATTCGGCGTTTTAGTTTATTAAAAGAAAACGTGGTACGACATACTATCTTTTTCGCTACTTCTTTCTTGTAATATTCTTGTTAAAACCTTTTCGTTCCTTGGCTCTGAGCAACCGGTATATGATACTCAATCCTACAACATAGCTAGTGAAAGCTATTTAGTTAGTTTTTCTGTCGGCCTTTATATATATATATATATATATATATATATATATATATATATATATATGTATATGTGTATATA
>NC_090728.1:92146368-92153868 GCF_036898095.1 Palaemon carinicauda
ATATCAGCTTTATGCCTTTATGTTTCAATAAAGTTAAACAAACAATTGGAACTGGTAGCACCAGTAAAGCACGGCATTTATTTTCCTAACTTCCCCTTCACACAGATTGGGTTGCAACGGACGCCGTAGAAGACTTACTTTTGCAACTGCAGCCTTTGAATTACCCTTTTCTAGTGTGTATGTAGCATTCGAACAACAGACCAGCCGTTAAAGTTTGCAAACATTTTTGGATGCTAGGGATGTGGTGTCCGATACATTGCATGTTCAAGAGAAGAACGTTTTTTGCTACTCTCATCTTTATATATATATATATATATATATATATATATATATATATATATATATATAATCAGTATATGTATGTATGTATGTATGTATGTATGCATATATATATATATATATATATATATATATATAATCAGTATATGTATGTATGTATGTATGTATGCATATATATATATATATATATATATATATATATATATATATATAGTATATGAATACATATATATATATATATATATATATATATATATATATATATATATATATATATATATATGCGTGTATAAGTTGGTGTGTTTTAAAGACACATTTTGATATGAAAGAATCCCTAGATTCTTTTGAGCTAAACTGGACCCTACATGTTGGAAGCTGAATTGAAGAATCTAATTCCATTGACGTTAACGATACTCTAAAAGAAATACAAAAACGCTTAATACTTTTAGGAACTGTGTTTCTTAAACTATCATCGTATCTTTTATCAATGCCAACAACTGTGTAGAACTTATATAAAGTGATATGTATCTTGCTACTATCGAACTCTTGCTATTTTGTCTTTATTTTGTTTTGTATAACCCTAACTGAATAAAAATGTAGAAAAACTTTTCCCAACCTCCCCTCATTCATTTTTCTACTCAGGTCTTATCGGGTCAGAAGCATTGTTTATGAGGATATGTTATCAGAGTAGTTGTGCAGTTACGTAATGGGTTTTTACTCTAGACGCAGGAGAAGGGAAGCTAATGGAAATATGAGAGATTTGCGTTTTGGTACTGACAGAATGGGCACGTGTAAGAAATCTTCTGGTGGGTGCGGTAGTGAAGTTGAGAGAGCTGGTTAGTCATTTTTCATATACCATCTTCTATCGTTTGAGAGCTGATTTATGTAGTACCTGCAATCATGTACTTACGTACAAGTGAACGAAGAATGTCGATGACTGCCACACTAGTGGCCTCTAACTTTTATCGGATAAGGTCTGTGGTTTAATACAGTATATTCACTACTCTTTACCATCCTTGGGAGTTTATGAAGACATTGGAATGGATTGAATTATAGATTAACATGATGTGTCCTGACATTTTAAAAAGTTTCTGTAGTGAAGATAGAAAAAGAAATTTTCTCCTGTGCCACATGTCACCAGATAAGTCATTCCTTAACATTAGTTATCACACTCCTCGTCACATCGTAATGATTTCACAAATTGCACGAAAAAAAAAAAAAAAAACTTTGATTGTGAATTTTGTAACAGCAATTGTGAGTCACTCAGTGGAATTTTGCATAAAGGTTTGTATTACTGAATTAGAAGAACTTGGTTGCAATTAAATTAAAAATCGTTAAAATTACCATTTTGCTAGAAGTTTGACGCGAGGCAGAATGTTTGTATCGTTTGTTCGAAAAACCACGAACTATTTGATTTGCAAAGAAATTTCAAGTTGAATTTTAAAGCTTGGACATTTAGTGCCTGTGAACTAGTCATGTTCTTCATGAATACAGGTCGAATAACATAACGAAAAAAAAATGAACTGGATGTTACATTTTCCTTCTTCCTTTATATGATATATGATATATATATATATATATATATATATATATATATATATATATATATATATATATATAATATGTATGTATATATATATATATATACATATATATATATATATATATATATATATATATAATATGTATGTATATATATATATATATATATATATATATATATATATATATATATATATATATATATATCATATAAAGGAATAAGGAAAATGTAACATCCAGTTCATTTTTTTTCGTTATGTTATTCGACCTGTATTCGAGATGGGTTCTGGGCCTCCTCGTTAGAGGTGCTTCTTCGATAGTTCTCCATAAGCCGAGATACCATCAATTGTCGTGGCTGGAATGTGCCTAAGAATAGTGCAAGTTAGAACCTTATTTCTACCTCGGCTTCATCTTAGTGATTTTACAGACGAACGATAAGGCATAGGAAGAATCCTGTTGTGATAGCTCGAAGGTGAGTCCATTGACAAAGGATTCCTAATGGATTCTTAAAAGTCACAAGTTGGGCGGTGTTCGTGCTCATAAATATCATTTTAGAACTTGTGATTTTCAGCCAACAGTTTCCAATGAGCATTTATATTTCCCGTTAGATTTCACATTAATGGATTCAATGTATTTTTTTCAAGGTTTCTCCTACTGATAATATCGAGTAAGTGAAATTATTGCACATTGGAGTATTCATATTTGTGGAAAAATTAATGTCCAGCTCAGATGTTTTCAACATTTATAAAGAAGCTCGTGGTAATAAAAGCAGCATTTGAACTTCGGAGGAAGTCAATACCTCTAATTTTGTCACAAGTTTAATATTTTCACAATTAACAAACTTATTGATTTTTGGATTTTAACTGCTGACGTGTCGATTACAATGCCAAGATTATATCCATTGAGCCATAGTTTCTGGTAGATACAATTTAGCGATTCAAATGGCCCAAGGTGGTTTGTCTCATCCATTTTCAGGCGAAATTTCTATAATGCATTTTTACAAATGTTTAAAATATTTATTGCCCTTAATGACCCCTGAAAACAGACAGAAACGGTATACAGTATGAATGTCTTTGAAGATTATTTTCTCTTACAAAAGTTTTATAAGAAAGCATTTGTTTTTATGAAAACAAAAGTTTATTTAAATTTCTTAAAAGACGAAATATAAATCACATGAAATGTGGAATCAGGTGGAGTATTCCAAAATCATGTTTGTAATCATTGGTCCATTATTTCAAGCGTTTGACACCTTTGCTTCAGATATTCTTCATATGTTATCTTTTTTTGGTGGGGCGGGGGGGGGGTGATTTCTATGAAAGTTTCCAAATTATTGAATTTAAAATATTATTAATGTAACTTCCAAATTATAAGACTTACCCTGTGTCATGAAGATGGAAATCATATTGAAGCATTGTCCTTTTTTTTTTTTTTTTTTTTTTTTTGCAAGTGATATTGACGGATGTCAAAATGAACTACGTTAGATCTTGAGAGAGGAAAAGAGTTGATAAAGAACCCAGTGCATACAACACCAAGAATTGCGATATAGCTACATTGAAAATTACAACACAAAATGACTCCAGGCATAGAACTAAAGACTTATTTTAGAAAGATTTTCACGTTTAAAGGTCGATCATGAATGGCAGAGGCAAGGGACGGTGACAATACAATAGACTGACCATATATGCTGTACATACAAAGTGCGTGAGCGATTTCGAACCTCAGTCCAGGCAGGGACCTTTCCAATTGGGTACCACACGATGGTTTTAAGCATTGTCTTTGGATTGTATTGATATTCATTTTATTTTATACTTTATTCTTATGTTATTTTTTTTATGTTGCTGATTTACCTGAACATAAATATTGAATAAGAAGTTTGCTACCCTTATTATCACACCATTTAGGTCAGAAGCCTCATCGGTGAATGCTTGCGATGTTACTTTGGGAATTAGAAGACTTCTCTTTTCGTCTTTAACTACATTGTCAGTTTAGCTCGAAGTGTATTGAACATTTGATAGTTTAAAATTTACTATTCCGATTTCCAATAATTAAATCAGAGTAATTTCATCACTTCGGAACTGAAATAAAGTTTTACTTTTAAGTTACGTAAATAAAAAGTCAGTTTAAGAGGATGCAAATATGACTGCTCAAATTTTTCGTGTTAAATTGCCAGTACGAGAGTTTTATTTTTTTACATGTCGATCTTAGTATTTTGGTTCTTTGTAATTTTTCTAATTGAAATTTTCTAGAAATATTTTTGTATCAGCCCATTTGACCCATTTAAAGAACCTGTGATGAATCCCTTCAGATGAAATTCTTGGCAGATGACGCCAAGATCATAAGTATTTGTATGACATTTACTGCCAAATCAGGTATGAGTCACTCATATAAATCCAGTCCTTAGAAACAATGGCGTAACTGAGAGAGACACACACACAAGGTCTTGTCGTAGGAAGGTCTGTTTATCGATGTGGTTTATCCCAGGGGCTTCTTTAACCAACAAGAAGTCCTTTAGAAGCACCCTTCATTGGAGGTTACCTCGAGGGTAGTTGGCGGGAGGGACTCAGCCCACTACATGAGCATAGGGAGGGGTCTGTTAGTGCTGTCCTGTGTGCGTGTGTTTCTTGTTTAGACTGACATAATGCCTCAACTATGATGCTTAAAGACAGGGTGTACAACGTTGCTATCTCTTATGTTAGAGATAATTATGATAAGCAGTTGCTGCCAATATATTTGTATTTCAAGTAGTATTCTTGTGTTTGAGTAAATCTTAATATCTCTATTACTGGGGTTGTATTATATCTATTTTGAAGGTTAAAATTTTGGAAATATTAATGATTGTCGCAGTATTGTAAATCAACTATGCTGGTAAGTAAACGGCAGGCCAAAAGAAAAATAAATGTTGATGTTTGTGTATAAAAAGTGGCTTGAACTTTGATGTCTGCTTCCTTTACTGCGTTTTGTGAATGTCTAATCAATTGACATATATATATATATATATATATATATATATATATATATATATATATATATATATATATATATATATATATATATTATATATATATATGTGTATATATATATATATATATATATATATATATATATATATATATATATATTGAGAGAAGAATAGATATAAAATTATTTTCATGCATATACATGCTATATATGCAGCAGAGACCATCATGGCAATATATCTGATTAATTCGTGTTACGATACATAAGCGGATTCCATGTTATGGTGAACCTTTTTGTCGTTACCTTTTCATACGAGATCATTATACTTTATAGCCACAAAATTAAGTTAATCCATTAAACTTTTTTTCACAAGTTTTATTTAAAAGTTCAGTAAGTTGATGCGGGTGTAATGCAACCACTATGGAATTTCATCTTGACTGAGAAGCAAATTGCTTTACAAGATTAAGGCAAGACATTATACTGTATTCCTGCGGTGTTTTGGACTTGATACTTGTCTCGGTTAACTTTATCTGCGAGTTCTTTCTTTGTCTATTAGTCTTCATTGAGATCAAGATTTTTTTTTTTTACCTCCAAACCCACGATTGGTATTTTTTACATACTTGATGTCTTCCATTTACCAAATTTAGTGAATGCATAGAGTTCTTTAAACTTTACCCATCAGTTATATCTATATTTGTAAAGCGCTTCTACGATGTTCGCATTCCAACTTTAGTTTTTTTTTTTTTTTTCAAATAACTATGAAATTAACTTGTCATTAAAGCAATAAAAGAAGTTATGTTTTAACGTTGTTGATCTTAAGATATTTTATATTCTTTATTCATCACTTCCCATATTGTATGTTTATTTCTTTATTTCCTTTCCCCACTGGTCTATTCAACCCTATTGGAGCCCTTCGGGTTATATCCTCCTTTTCTAACTCGGGTTGTAACTTGGCTAGTAATAATAATAATAATAATAATAATAATAATAATAATAATAATAATAATATAAGAATAGAATATCCATAGCTAGATAAACTACCGGTTTTAGATTAATTTCAGAAGTTTGAATTTTTTTAGAAATAAAATAATGAATTTTTATCTTTTTTTTTTCTAATAACGAAGATACTCAAAACGCATAAGTTAGTTTTAAAATCATCCACCCTATTTCATAGGATGTTAACAACCATTTTGAACACGACTGAAAGCACCAATAAATGTGATTCTCTGCCAGAAATTGTGTTTAGAGCGTAGATGTCTGGTGTATATATGAAAGGGTGCGTCTTTAACATAAAAAATTGGCAGTTTGAACTTTCATATGATTGTTTTTCTTTGTGAGACTGTTAATCATTGTCGCTTTGTATTCAGAAATGACATATGACTTCGAACTGCCCTCTGCTTTCCATCGCAGTTCTCCCATCTTGCATTAATTTCCGTTCTTTTACATGGGATTTAATTTTCCGAGAAACAAACTCTCGGGGGAAATTGCTGGATGGATTGTAGTGACCAATTTGCATTTCAGATTAATCTTCAACGTTTGTGTCAAGAAAAAGTTCTCGTGGAGAATTTTTCCCACAGCATTTTTTTTTTTTTATTATTGGATTCATTGGTTTTTATGTGGATGAACTTCTTTGAATAGAACGTCCAAATGACCTTATGAATCCACCGACTATTTTATTCAGGAAATAAAATGTCCAGACAGAGAAGTGAGGAGCTTGTCTAAGGAAAAGGCGTGATTGAAGAGCCATTTAAAACTTGCTGAATTCTTCGTCCCTCGCCTTTTCTTGTCTTATCCCCAGACAACCTAGTATCATTGGGGTGTAAAAAAGGTTCATGTGAAACATTTCTAAAGATTCTCTCTCTCTCTCTCTCTCTCTCTCTCTCTCTCTCTCTCTCTCTCTCTCTCTCTCTCTCTCTCTCTCTCTCTCTCTTCCTTGGGGCCACAGGGGAGATAGGAGTCGACTTCTGGGTGGGTCAGAGGATGGAAACCTCCACTCCTTTTTGGCATTTTTGTCTTAACCTCTTTGTGCGACCCTTTTTCGCTCTCTTGTTCTTTCGCCTCCTCTTTCAACTCCACTCGATACCAAAGGGAAGATCTCCGATAACGACAGTAGCATTTTCTTTTTACATTTTTTTTTCTTTTCTCCATTTCCACTCTTATGTTATCTGGTCTTTAAGTTAGTGGTATTTAAATTAATATTATTGATTATGAGGAGTACTACAGTTGTATTGTACTTGTAGATATTTAGAAAGAATGTTGATGATAATGATAAAGGGAACGTAATGTATATTCATATACTTATTCATATTTGGTATAATACTGTCAGACTACGGGTAATAAATATCGTTTGCTAACCATCTAAAAAAAGGAAAAAAAAAAAAAAAACCTAGATCCAAGAGTCATAATATGTGATGTAAATGTGGTTCAGTAGCACAATTACTTAAATACTGAATATTGGCCGTGTTCCCGAAGGAATAGTTGCATTACAAATCTTGGTGAGGAACTCTTTCCAGTTAGACTCCTAGTAATTTCTCTGTCTGGACATATCATTTATCACAGTTTGCAGATGAAAATTACTACATTTGGCTAAAGACTTAACGTTTTAAGAATGAATTGTTATTGCTAAGAAAAAATAAAAGTCACATCCATGATTTGCAAATTTATTTTTAATTCTTATACTTGGATGTTATGTTAATTGTCGTTTGGGATACATGCTCACAG
>NC_090728.1:92158868-92163868 GCF_036898095.1 Palaemon carinicauda
TAACACGGGTTTTTTTTTCACCTAGATTTTAATTTCATCCTTCTATATCAATAGTTTCCATTTCAGTGTAAACGATACGTGTAATGTATTTGATGGCGTTTTGTTTTTCGGCCACCATTCTAACTCACAATTTGGACATTCTCCTGTGGGATGTGCAATAATGAAATTCAGAATCTGAAATGGCTTTTCATACGACTTACTTTTTCAGGGGATATGATGCCAAAAAAAAACTGTCTTAAATGAATATTATAATATCAAGTAGATGAAAAATTTTAAAAAGATATCAGTTAAATTATGAAAAATTATAAAAAAATTAAATCAGTTAAGACTAGTTCACGCCTTGACACCATGAAAACATTGTTGGCGTTGTAAAGTAGCATTCGTATTCATAAGACTAGCCCGGAAGAACGTTGTTATACAGCGAGAAGAACAAAAGATCTTGGCACCGAGTACCAAGTCATCGTGGATCCTCATCAACATAAATATGATGACATTTAGCGAAACGAAGAAAAAAATGCAGAAATAGTTGAGACGTCGGGTATAAATGTGATAAGGACAGAATTCTTATAAATTACTCATGAATTCTCCTGACGATGGTGTATTATGAATCATATTTACATTTGTTTTGAAGGAAACTTGGTTGTGGAATGCTGCTTCTATCAAAGACATTTGATTAAGGGCCACGAGTGTTTTGCTACCGTTGTATACTCTATATTACTGTATCTATAGCATCAGTTCGACACACTTGAGCTTACTCTTATGTTATTTGATCAAGTTTACCGTCATGGAATTGTTTGCTGATAAATTTTTCTGCCGCTTTTACTTCTTGATCTTTTTGGATATATTGTTTTAACATGGGATCACAAACATTATAAGTTTAACCAAAAGTCATTCGATCCAGCTCGAGGTCACGAAGACACAGTATTTAGCTCCGATGTAGGATATTAATGAATATAGAAGCGACTTTGACAGCCCCGCTCATGTAGAATTGGCTAGATTATTAATTCTGATACCTTCTAATCCAAAGGATCTAGGAAGATTTACCATCTGTTTTATCGTGTTGCCTAATTTTCCCACTAATTAATCTTTGGTATTAGGATTATCCAAATGACCTGGGTACTCGGCACTCTTCACTGGATGTTTGTGGCTTGCAGGATAAAGTCTGACAATATAATAATAGTAGCATTTATTTTATAGAATGAAGCTTTAAACAGGGCTGTTCTGCATGCTCCTTCGGACATTATCCTCTGTATTTGTGGAATGTAATAGCTTAGCAGAATCTTTAGTTCCAGTTTAAGGGACGCTCAATGCACGATGTATTTCAACAGCTAGCACAAATTCCCGTCACTTTGAGTTAGATATTTAAAAGGTTTAAGGGTCGCTCATTAATGGCAGAGGCAAGGGACAGAACAATCCTAGAGACTGGGCATATGATCAGCACCCAAGCCCCCCCCCCCTCTCTCTCTCTCTCTCTCTCTCTCTCTCTCTCTCTCTCTCTCTCTCTCTCTCTCTCTCTCTCTCTCAAATTAAGACCATGGAGGACCAGGCAATGGCTGCTGATGAATCAGCAGGTGGACCTATAGGCTCATGCAAACCCCCAATCCTTACCTTACAATGATGGTGAGGTTGCCGACACTGCTAGAAACTATCGAACTCCGGTTCAGAATACCTGGCAAGTTGAACTATCTGAACTTAAATGAGAAAATGTATCCAAGAAGGAAGCAAACGTCTAGATTATATGATCTGAATAAATAATGGATTTCATAAATTAAACATTTTTCTGAGATTTTTTTGTTTCGAAAAAGTCTATGCCCACTTAGTGGATGTTACCTCTAAGTACAATATATAGACCGTGGAAACTATTTTTTCAGCATTTACCAATTTTTTTATTGCATATCTCTTTCTCTCTCTCTCTCTCTCTCTCTCTCTCTCTCTCTCTCTCTCTCTCTCTCTCTCTCTCTCTCTCTCTCTCTCTCTCTCTCTCTCTCTTCTGGGTCTCATCCTATGATTCTTAGTCTGCTTGTAAATACCTATTTAGGTTTATTTGTTATTTTGTTTTTTATGTATTTAGTTTTCGCTGCCTTCGTAATTTAAGACGCGTTGTGTCACCGAGGATTGTGGCACCAAACATCCACCACGGTAATTGGACTTAAAATGTGATTGTAATATACAAGTTAATAGTCAAAGCATTCGTATACGGACTGGTCATTAAATTTCCTGTCGTTTGCACATAGCATAGGTCAATTTTAAGCCAATTACATGGAAACATTTCAAATTGCATGACACTTTTAGCCTTCAAGGTTCCTTTAACCTCACGCACGTGTTAGTATAATTGGTTCACGAAAACTTAGCGGTGCATTTTGACAAACACCAGTAACTGCGGTAAGCGTAAGTAATTTATATAGGGTATAACACAATTTTAATGCAAGAAGGGTGTCACGTTAACTATGAGACAAAGGGAAAAATTCTCATGCGAGTAAGCAATAAAAAAAATACTTTGCATCGACTGTAATTTGGGTATTGTGGAATGAGCCGTTTATTTGGATAAAATGGTTGACTCTCATTTTTAAGGATTATTTAATGCAATTAAAAAAAAGAAAAAATATTTTATCAAGTCTGGTCGGTAGATTTTAGGTGTTCCTACTACGGTGAAAATAAATAAGTGGATAAAACTGCTTAAAATCCAATTATAAAACAAATCCCGTGTGCCCTATTAAGCGTAGATGTATTGACATAATCAGCAATTTATATCTTAAATACATCTCTATCAAATGAGTAATATTTTGGGACTTGTTGACTAACCATAAAATTTATGCTCTTAGGTTATAAAATCATGCAAGATGGGTTGAGAAAGTTTAATACCTCCTCAAAATGTTCAGTGTTATAACATTAATTTGAGATGTTGATGATTAAAGGACGTGTTTGGAAAGCTTGAATCAATTAAGTTAACAGCTTGACCTCTTTGTACAAATACACAATTAGAGCATATTTTTTGGCCGACTTCGCTAGAATACAGTAACAACATGCGGCCCGGTAATTAATCTTGAGAGATTTAGTCTACTTCCTTAAATGAAGTGTCCCTATTATCTTTATTTACACGCAGAAAAGATCTTAACAGTGTCAAAACACAGTACACAGAAAAGGTTTAAAAGGCATTATATATCTAACTTGTATACAGGGATGATTTTGCTGTCATAAAAAAAAAAACGATAAACTTTTCATTGAGCAACACCAAAGTTTAGATAATTTTTGTTGCTTACATATGAAAAACATTTATTCATGAATCTTCTGAGGATTTTTTGGAGGGTTGCGCGGTCGAGGGCCGAGTGGTCAAAAAATATTTTGTTATCGTGTCTGAAGTCCATGAACTTGAATTTTTCTCATTCGACCTGAATCTTACATTCTACATCGTTATCTAATATTGTCAAAGAGAAATTCAAACCCTTGATGTCGAAAACAAAAGAAATTGAGGAATGAAAAGAAAACCAAAATTCACAGTAGCAAAGCAGCTGTTTTGTCTTGTGGTGGTGTTGTGATGGGTGGGCAAGGGGAGCGGGTGGTTGAGCTTATGGGCAAGGTGTAGGAGAAGAGGGCTTCTACAGGATGATGGGCATGGTGTGTCAGGAGGGGGATGAGGAACATCTGAAGAGGTCCTTCTTGCGGTGTATAAATATCACTGTGGAACTCGAGCCCTCTTGTCTTGCCTAGTCTGAAAAGAACAGTTTAGCAGCCGCCTGAAAAGCAAGTCTTCAGACCACAAAGCGTATTTTGGCCAGCGCTTTGTGTAGGAAAATAGAAAATACCTCCTAGAAAACATTTTAAGAGAATTGTGTCTTTACTTAGAGTCTGGAGGGATCAGCGTGTAATTATACTTCAAAATGAGGAGTTTTTCTTCCGCGGAAACCAAGACTCCTGTCGGTGTGTATTACTATGATCCCCCGAGTTTCAACCTTTTTCCTCTTTAGTGGTACTTATGGTTTATGATTTTGTAATAGGCAAACTTCTTAACCCTTTGCGATGAAAGGGTCCGCTTGGAACTTGAGGGGTCTGTTCCTACTTCACCTACATCAGGGTTCCTTTTCCCTTACCCCCCACTGCATTTTTAACGCCAGAGTTGGAATTGTTATATGAATTTGTATTCTTGTGTGTAAGATAAAAGTGAAGGCACGTGGGGCATTTTTAAAAAGGAATGGTCCTGTAAGAATAATAGAGACCTGTTGTTTGCTAGTTTACGTAGATATTAATAGTTAAATGGTCAACTTTATTATTCTGCATTGGGATTTATTTTTATCATCGTTCTGATGAACGAAATCAGATAGGTACGATATTTTTTTTAATTATAGCAGCCTTGAAAATTAAAGGAAGAAGTCACCAAATATCTACCCGTCTTTCATAAATTATTTTTTTTCATTGACGGTTTTCCTGTAGTCGAGATGCGCATTTCCATTTCCGGTTGCTGGTCATCAGTTGTCTCAGAATAGTTGCCAGATCTTGCTCGTACCCGTAAAGCTTTCACTCATGCCAGATTACGCGCCTCGCCTGTCCTCTTAATGAGAAAACCCATTGGTGGTGTGTGCATGCCACTCACACACTTGGAAACTGCGATGCACCGTATTACTGAAGTTGAGAATAGTCTCTTGGTCCTTACATATGATTGATTATCTGCTAACTTATTAGTCAGGCTATCAATAAAATAGGATTGATTTTATCAGGGCTGGAAATGCTTTACTCATTTCATATCTGCTAGTAATTAAACTTATTAATTTAGAGTGAGCAAATATTTCAATCAGGTCTTCAGGCTATATTGTCAAAGATGTAATATTTTAAAGGTAACTTTTTTTTTATAATAATTATAATTAGAATGTCCTAACCCTTGAATAATTATGACTTTTATTTGTAATTATGCAAATGTCAACCTTCGAGTCTTTGATGAAGGGAAATTACGTTATCCGTAGAAGTGTTTTGGCTATCTTTGACTTTTTGATTCTTCATTTAGAATA
>NC_090728.1:92168868-92293868 GCF_036898095.1 Palaemon carinicauda
GATTGATGAATGAGGTGAAATCATTTAAATATTTAGTTACTATGGTCTCTAATACACGATCTTTAGAATTTGAGCTTAATGAAAGGTTAGAAAAAAAATAAATCATACAATGGCTATGTTAAGTGAAATTTGGAAAAGAAATCGCCTGAAATTACATATAAAAATCAGGCTATATATCGGTTTAGCGAAATCAGTGTTACTGTATGGACATGAGTCGTGGTATGGCAATGAAACAATATCCAACAGATTTTGTAGATTTGAGAACAAAATCCTCAGAAGAATATCGTAAGTTAAATGGCAGGACAGGATTAGAAATGGAACTATAATAGAGAGATTACTCAAGGGCCATATGCGGATAAGATCATGGTGAGGGGTAGATGGAGATGGTTTGGTCATACTCTTCGCACTCCCCAAGAGAGATTAGTTCACCAAACGTTCAACTGGGCTGTACAAGGCCCTAGAAGAGTTAAAAGACCCAGGCCTACATGGCTGAGGACCATGAAACGTGAAGTAGATGATGAATGGATAAATATTAATTTAAAAGCTCAAGATGGAGACGAGTGACGAAATCTAACCGAGGCCCTTTGCGTCAATTGGCGTCGGAGATGATGATGATGATAATAGTGATATTAATTTTATAATTAGCAAAGCTGAACGTCGAATTTATAGTCGATTTTCTTTTGGTCGGAGAAATATAGGTAATGAACACTGTGTCAATTAGATAAATATATTGCTAAAAGAAAATTATATATATATATATATATATATATATATATATATATATATATATATATATATATATATATATATATATATATATATATATATATATGTGTGTGTGTGTGTATAGATAGATAGATAGATAGATAGATATACAATAATCATCTTCTCCTACGCCTATTGACGCAAAGGGCCAAGGTTAGATTTCACCAGTCGTCTCCATCTTGAGCTTTTAATTCAATACATCTCAATTCATCATCTCCTACCTCGCGCTTCATAATTCTCATACCTGTAGGCCTGGGTCTTCCAACTCTTCTAGTGTCTTGTGGAGCCCACCTGGACGTTTGGTGAACTAATCTCTCTTGGGGATTGCGAAAAGCATGCCCAAACTATGTCAATCTACCCCTCATCATGATATCAACATATGGCACTCGAATAATCTCTCTTATAGTTTCATTGCTAATCCTTTCCTGCCGTTTAACTCACAATATCCTTCCGTAAATCTATTGGAGAATGTTTCATTGTCATATCATGACTCATGTCCATACAGTAACACCGATCTCACTAAACTCATAGTGTGATTTTTATTTGTAATTTCAGGCGATTTGATTTCCAAATTCTACTTAACCTAGCCATTGTCTGATTTGCTTTTTTTAATCTTTCATTTAACTACACACACACACACACACACACTTTAAGCTTCCTCGTGTTACTGTAACCAGTGCTCTCGAGAAACTATAAATTTGATATAATGTTCCACTTATATGGTATTGTTTGGAATTGATACACACACACACACTTTAAGCTTCCTCGTGTTACTGTAACCAGTGCTCTCGAGAAACTATAAATTTGATATAATGTTCCACTTATATGGTATTGTTTGGAATTGATACACACACACACACACACTTTAAGCTTCCTCGTGTTACTGTGACCAGTGCTCTCGAGAGAAACTATAAATTTGATATAATGTTCCACTTATATGGTATTGTTTGGAATTGATATATAGTACTCAGACACGGTTTATAATTAAAACTGCAAAATTTTCATATCAATTTTTTGTTGTTTCACTTTTGATATCTCTCGTATTGTAATTTACGTAACATTAAACGACAAAAAAAAGGTGATGTATAGCACTGGCAAATGACTAAAGTGAACTGTTTTGCAAATAATTTTTTGCCATTCAACGACCCTCTGCCCTATGCAATATTAATAGAGGGCAGATTGTTTCAAGGATAAAAGACCTTTGATTAAGTCTTTGATGTTTTCTTCTTATTAAAGGATGTAGGAGTTTCAGAATAGTCTTTTGGCGGTTTTCCGACGTGCATTTTGTATGCATGGACAAATCCTCTTACATATTTAGCTTTAGCCGACTGTTTGAATTCATCGAGTCATATTATTTTAACTTGGGCCCAATCGCTCCGGGTAAACCAATGAAAACACAAAGGGTTAATCCTCCAATAAATGATCCAATAGTTGGCGCTCGGCTTCGTTGATATTTTGTAAAGTTATATTTGCAATCCCCTTTGACGGCCGTTTGTTTGTGCGCACGTGCGTGTGTGTGTTTGCGTTTGCTTCCCCGATGCTTGTTACCTTTTGATTCGCTTCTTTCTGTTCTCCGCTTTTCTTTCCTTTTTAGGCGCACTTAATTAATCTCTGTGTTGACAGTGTCTTTTCATCGTGATGTGTTCATGAACTCGCTTCAAAGAAAAGCTAATTAACCACATTGTTGTGAACACAGGGCACCTCCTCATTCAGGCTTTAGGGTTCAAGCCTCGCTCTCTCTCTCCGGCATTCTTCATCTCATTAGAAAACTCCAGAGTTGCGGTGGTACAATTCTTACATATTTTGAGTAACGCCGTTTGAGCCTTTGTGTTTGCCACTATCAAGTGAAGGTTTGTCTTTGAGGTTTTTCTTTTTAATCCCAGTATCAACATTTGCTATGCGCTTTATTACTTTCCCCTTTATTAACTTAAAAAACTTGTTACATAAATTCTTTACAAGATCGGCGTTTTTAACCAAATCATAATTTGACTTTGCCCACTCTCTCATAAAGGGGAATATCACTCCCTTGATGGCAACTCCCTTCCCCCATCTTTCATTCTCCCTACCATCGACCATTTATCAGTGTCTTTGTCATGTCGCCCCAAACCTTGGATATAATGCAAATGTCCAAGAGCAGGATTTGTCAAACTGTCAAAGTTGTATTATTGTCGTGATTAACTCAATTTCGCGATCATTATAAATGTTACCACTTGCAATTATGGTTGCCAATGCAAATGGCAATGATCCTTTTTACATTTAAGTTTTTACCTCGATTTTCATTGGAAAGTGGAAATATAGGCCTGGCGTTTTTTTTTTTTTTTTTTAAAGTATTGCAGTTTATAACGATAGCTCAATCCTAAGTGTTTTTCATTGTATTAGTATTGCAGTTTATAAGAACGGTAGCTCAATCGTGTATTTTTCATTTTATTAGTATTGTAGTTTATAAGAACGGTAGCTCAATCCTAACTATTTTTCCATTGTATTTTGCGTTGTAATGCGCTTTGATTATTTAGTAATATTACATTTTTTTAACTTTTTTTCTCACAGCTCTTGTGGTGATAGCTGGTTTTCAAAGTTATTTAACAGCCTCCGCATACCATTATATATGACTCATAGATGTTTATTTTTCTGGAGATTCTATTTTTTTTTTTCAAAACCACTTTTCTGGAATTTTTTTTTTCAAAACTATTTTTTTTTAAATTAAAATTTTCGTGTACATTATTACTATAGTCCCTACAATGATACTTGCACCACACTTAAGCTTAATAATATTTCCATTATTATTATTATTCCCAATATTATGTATCAAACCAAAATCCTAATTAAAATGGTATTGTGATTGTACAGTATTTTAAAAAAATTTTGGAAAGGGTAAGAGGGAGAGTGAATAATATTCCAGTAATAAATGTGTTTTGAGAAAAATTTTAGGCTATAATATGTAGGCAAGTGGTATAGTAAGGCGAGAAAATATACTGTAATTATATTTTCATGTGTGGAGGTTATGGTGTAAGCATTCATCGAAGGTAGTTTGCGATTGTTTCTCGCAGACATCAGTACGTTGGACATTTAAATGGAAAGGAAATGGGAACAGGTAAAGTACAGTAGTTCCAGACTGCAAAGTTGGCAAAAAAGCTAGGTTACTAGAATCAAAGGATTTCCATAAAGACAAATTATGCGTACAATGTACTGCATGAGATGCCAGAAGCCACTACCTCCCCCTATCAACTAGGATAATTGTCTAGGTACGGTGGTTGATTTTACATTGGTCAGCAATTGTCCTTCCCCAAATGCGTGTGACAAGGGGTTTTTAGTGTTGACCTGCAATGCGTGTGACAAGGGGTTTTTAGTGTTGACCTGCAATGCAGTCCCATACCAACCCCCCAAAAATGACTTGTATTATTATAGCTCTTCCACAATATATGCATATTAGATAAGTGGTGCTAAATTTATCAGAATTTTCGTGAAACTTTTATTGAAAATTAACCAGTTTTAAGTAATAATTCCCCAAAAATAACTTCAGCAGTTTTATTGAGAATAAATATAACCCACTTTTTTATGCAGGTGCGTGTTGTTTTGAGAGTATCTCCCAAAATAACGGTGACGGAAGGTGAATCGGAGGTCTTGACCTTAGATAAACGACGCCGTCAAGTAACCCTTGTCGAACCTCAAGCAAAACAACCCCAAGAGAGGGTCGGTGTGGCTGCTCCAAAAATGTTTGCCTTTGACCAAGTCTACAACCAGGAAGACCCACAGGTGAGAGACTAAAGGTTATCAGGATTTAAACTTTTTTTTCTATCTAGAAAATGGGAACACTGGAGTTTCATAAATTTCCAAATAATTACTGATAGAGACATTTACTCACTTTAATGATGAAAGTTACATCTTTTCAATAGCCATTCATTAAATACTCTTGGATATATTACTGTTTTTTCAAGATTACAGTTACATTATTTTTTGTAGATTTGGCTATGTATCCGACATAGTGTTTCATATTTTATGTCAGGAATATCCTACTATATTACTCCTATTCTTATAGAATATAAAACGTCTTCTAATATACCTTTACTGTATTCATCAATTGACAGAATGAAGTTGTCACTGGAGCAGTTGTAGATGTCTTACATGCTGTGCTAGCAGGGAATGATGGCTGTGTGTTATGTTTTGGAGGGGCTGATTTAGGTAAAACCTACACCATGCTGGGATCACACACGGGTCCTGGAGAACTAGGTGTTATGCCATCTTCTATAGCATGGTTATACCGAGCCATTGTTGAGCAGAAGGCGAAAAGTGGTGCCAGATTCAGTGTTAGAGTATCTGCTGTTGCAGTTGATGCTGCTGGTGCAATGCTTACTGATCTTCTCGCCGAATATGCGCAAGGTATTGATTTCCTGTTTTCAACCTTGACAGTTTTCTTAATACTGACACAAGAGACTTGTTTATTTACCTGTAAATGTATATTGTATCATTAAATCAGTAATATAAATTTGATTTATCACTGAGTAAAGTAACTTTTTTTAAATATAAATTTTATCTTGCAGAAGGCGAAGCATCTCCTGGTGCATTACTGCGTGATACAACAGGAGGTTACCTATCTTCAGTAGCTGAGCTTAGAGCGCCCTCACCTGAAACAGCCGCACATTATTTGGATGTTGCCATTGCTGCTCGTTCTTCACATGCTCATTCTCAAGTCCAGTCTTCTCAACCTGCCCCTCCTCCTGGATCTGCCACTTTACTCTACACTTTACATATTTATCAGTATGCTGTTGACAAGTCAGGAAAAGGAGGAGGTAATACATGAGTATTTGTTTATTTTGTAGAGAATTGGATTTTGTTTTACTTATTTGAATGCAAGATGTTTTATCATTCTATATTATCCATAATGAAGTAAGAAATACAAAATATATTACTAGTTCTCATTAAAGCTTTGATGTTCTAATTTTTGCTTTTACAGTTGTTGGTGGGCGTAGCCGTCTTCATATGATTGACGTTGGGGATGTAAGTGGGAGTAATGGAGGGATGTCTTTGTCTGCCCTGACTTCTGTTCTCTTAGCAATATTTAATGGTCAACGTTACCTTCCACATCGTGAAAACAAATTAACAATGTTACTTAGAGAAGCTCTGGGATCTGTAACTTGTCATGCTGCAATGGTTGTACATATTTCTCCTTCACCACGGCATGCTCAACACACACTAGCTACTCTGCAATTAGCTTCTCGAGTCCACCGGATGAGACGCAAGAAACTAAAGGTACCTATTCATTCAAGTGCTTGCTTCTGTTACTTTTCAAGTTCAGTGATAAAGAATGAGACATTTACTATTTTAGTAGAATATTTTCCATCCTTAGTACCAATGAATTTTAAGCTTTACTTTGTGAACATGAAAATGTAAACTTAATTTGAAATTTTTGTAAACTACTACCTATCTAATGAAGAGTATTGTACTCGTTAGGATTTTTTAAGAGAATTAGGTGTTGCAAATAATTACATGGACACATGACAGTTGTGCTAATTATCTTTGGAATATTTTCAGGGTATTGGTGGTTCAAATTCTGGAGGTAGTTCTGAGGGTTCTCGTAGTCGATCTTCCGGTGGAGATACGTCAGCTGGTTCCTCATCTATAGATTTCTCCTCATCAGAGCAGTCTTGTGATACAGTCATTTACATTGGTGGTGGTGGTCCTGGTGATGCAACAGATAATGAACATCCCCCAGTGTTTATGCCTCATCATACTAATCAGCAAATGTGGCCCATTACTCGACTTCGATCAATGGAACATTTGAGGCCTCACTCTGCATCGCCTACTCCTGCCCATACCCGACGTGCTGCATCAGCCAGCCCAACACCAACTTCTCGCTCAGTACCCAATGGAAGATCACATGGAAAACCAAGACCACCCCCTAGAACAGTTAGTAATGCAAATAGTCCTCTCAGTAGTGGGAAAGTAACTCCTGGTGGTAGCTTCATACGCCACCAACCTGGGGTGAGTCATGTTGCATATAATAAAGTGGGTCAAAAACCTCTCCTTTCTTCATTCAAACCACAAGTTACGCTAGGTCCCCTGGTGCCTGGTGATTTAAGGCATTTCAATTATAATGCTTATGAGGAGCCAAATAATCTCGTACCAACATACAGGCAAACTGGTAATCATCCTCAACAGACTATTCTGTTACATCAACAGCAACAACCACTTCAACCACAACAACAACAGGAACAACATAAACAGCAGCAACATCAACATCAACAGCAGCAGCAACAACAGCAACAACAACAGCCACAGCAGCAGCAGCAGCAACAACAACTCCAACAGCTAAGTCAAAAGCATATCCAACAACAATTGAAGCAGCAACATTTATACTTGCTACAGCACCCCCAAACAAAGCAGCAGCAAATTCAGCAACAGCAGCAAATTCAACACTTTCAATTGTATCAGCAACAGAAACAACTTCAAAGTCAACAACAGAGTTTACAGCAGCCAGGCCAACAGCAAAGCATGCAACAGCAATACCAACATCAAACTTTCCAACAACAGCATCTACAGTTACAGCAACAGCAATTGAAACTACAACAGCTTCAACAGCAACAACTTGCTCAGCAATCAAATCGATTAAATGCAAAGAATCCAACTGATGGAGTAGTGTCTGACGAACAGTGGATTGATGGCCCAAGGGTTCATAAGTCACGTGTGGCAGCTGCACAAAAGATGAAAAAAGAAAAATCAGAAACTTGGGTTGATGGTCCACAAGTTACCCCTATAGGTTATGGTTTTATGGATGATCATAAAAAAACTATGATAGAAAGATGGGTAGCAGTTCAGACAGCCCAGGTTGTACAACAGCTGGAGCAACAGCAAACTGTCCCACCTCAAACTCCAACACAGAATTCTACCACTCAAGAACAGTTCACTCATCTTACTCAATTCCGCACTTGTGAAGAATCTACGTTAGACAGTGATCAAGACACCCTGAGTGAAGATCCACCCTCTGGTGCAGGTCAGGCAAACGGCACAAGTACTACTATGCCACCACAACCTAATCTCATTGAAGAGCTAGAACGTAAAAACTTGATACCAGCTGAAGATCCCAAACCCCCCGAAGAACCTGATCCACCATCTAATGAAGCAGAATCACTACCAAAAGAATGCACTGTAGATGAGAAGAGTACTGAACCACATTGTTCACCAGATGAAGCTTCTGTAGCAGATGAGCCTTCAATTGATGATATATGTTCTCAGTGTGAAGCATTAGCTGAAGAGTGTGAAGAACTGAGCTCTCTTTTGTCTTGTGAAGAGGAAGAATGTAAAAGACAAGCACACCAAGGTTTAGGTAAGCTGCTTAAAGATTATTCAGTGTACATAGGTTATACTATAAATGGGGTTGATAAACAAGTTACTGTATGCAACCTACCATACAATTCACCATTTGTGTATTGTTTTTACTAATGAACTCCTTTTTAATTCCATGCATGTTAATTTAGTACTTGTAATATCATAAACACATTCTTTTTTAATACTCCAAGTCAAGAGATTTTATGTAAAATGAATGAATTCGCTTATAATGTTTAAACACTTTCAGCCAAAGCAGGCAGTAATTGTAGACTCTGGGCTGGGCACTACAGTAGTGTATAATAATTTAATGTATACATTGATGGATATACAGTTGTCTAACTCACTCAGTGCACTTGGCGAGTGGTGAGTGAAAAGTTGAATGCTTCACTAACACTGGTAGAGAGAATTGTGGAATGAAGCATAGACTGATTTAATGTCGTGTCTTACCGGTTACTGTGCATGCAGCCGTATTATTATTATTAGCTAAGCTACAACTCTACTTGGAAAAGCAAGATGCTATAAGCCCATGGGCTCCAACAGGAAAAAAGTAGCCCAATGAGGAAAAGAAATAAGGAAATAAAAAAACTACATTAGAGGTAATGAATGTACACATTTGTGTTTTTCTTTTACAGATGGAATTACTGTTATCATTACACCTTTGTGTTTTACATTTAGAGGCAAGATTACTGTCTTATCATTATTTTGATGCTTCAGTGGCCTGGTTTGTAAGGTCCCATAGAAATTTTACAAGGTACCCGTGTTATACAGTTTTAACAGAAATTAGGAGTCTTCATATGATACACCATTTATATATATATATATATATATATATATATATATATATATATATATATATATATATATATGAAAAAAAAATAAACTTCTTGAATGCTATGGTTTTTGAATTAGCTATGAAAATTTGGATTATAATTATCATCAAGTATTTTTAAGTTCAAAGATTCAGGAAGCGTACCAAAAAAATGAAAAGGTAGCTTTGACTCATACATGTATTTACAGTATTGGTGTATGCATATGCATGGCAATACATATCCTTAAGAACCTAAATAGTCTGTAGTGACCTTGATACAGCCTGAAAGAAGTCCCTATACTGCAACATTATCACAGTTTTTAAAATTAATTATGCAGAACTTCCAATCAGATTTTCTCACTTACTATGCAGAACCTTCCACATTCTCAAGTATCATGGGATCATTATCTGCTCATTTGAGTTTGTAAATTGTAGAATATGTCGATTGAATTTCCCTTGCTTTGCATCCTATCTCACAATATGTATATTGTACAGTATTTGACAACTAAAAAAAAAATGTTTATTACAGCAACGGTGTTAGAAGAGCCTGAATTAGAAGCAGCAATAGGAACAGACATTGAAGAGCTTGGGAAAGATGATGGTGATGAAACGGGACATGAGGCAGATGAAGAAGAAAGTACAACCCCTCAAAGAGGATGGATAAGACGATCGCTAGCCTCCTCGGGAACACATCATTCCACAGAACTAATTGAAGTTCAGATTCCTGATTACCCTGTGATCACGGTTGACACATGCATACAGGTAATTATTTACCACAGGTGTATAATTGGCATAGTAATTTTTTGGAGAATATTTTAAGGGTAGTTTATAGACATTGCAATATTTTAAGGGTAGTTTATAGACATTGCAATTATAAAAAAATGAATGTCTTTTAAGACAAAATTCAAATAGTGGTAATTTTACTGGCAACAGGTAGTAAACATAAGGGATATTCCTTCAGATATAGATTTTATTTTAAAGAATGGAAACTACTCTGAAGATACCGTTGTTATGTGTTTGGTACACTTCTCTGTCTACTCCTCTAGGATATGCTGTGAAAAATTAATATCGTATATAAAGGTTCTATTCAATAGGTTCTGTAGAATGTTGAAAGCTCATATCTTAAGGTCTAAAATTTTTCTTATAAAACTCATGTACATACCTGTATATATATACTGTATATAGAAAAGGCATCTACTCTTACAGAAAGGCATTTAAAGCCCTTTTCTTGTAAACAACAAGAAAAAGTACAAATTTGTGCGTCCAAAGTTTAGTTAAGAATATGTGGGTAGTTCAGTTCAACAAAACTGTTGACTACCAGATTTTTTGTACAGAGTTATTAGGTCAAGAACCATTCTACCACCCAGTAAGCCTCCTCAGTATACTAGAAGAGAACATTATTATGGCTCTTGTAATGTAAATTTTATACTGTATACATGTTTTTATAACTCATCTTGAGACCAGCTTAGATTGCTAGAAACATTTTATGTAGAAAACTTAAACCTAGTTTTGATGACTTTGCCTTTTAACAGAAATGTTTTAATTTATTAATCTAATTTCTAGACTTTATATCAATAAGTAAAATTGTTTTGAACTTCACAGAACCTAATAAGTTCCTCAATCAACTGTTTTCCTTTGTCTGATGATTCACCACGATTACTTTTCATACATTATATAGAATTGTACAGACTAGTTAGGGATGGTAAAGCATAGTTTGAGATGCAGGAGAAAAAAAAAATTACTAACTAAGATTTATGCTTTTTATTGGTTAAAAAAGGGTAACGTAGACAAAGAAAATGTAGTCTTTGAAATTGCCAGGCAGCTTTTAACAACCTATGTTTTTTCGCCCTTATACAGACTGGTTTGTTTGCCAACAGCAAAGTGGTTGCTTTGGTGAGCATCATAACAACATTAACATTGAGGATCGACTTCACTAGCACCAACTTACTTTATCATGAAAAAAAAAAAAAAACGGCATACTTTTTAATAACAAAAAATTGTCTCAATAAACAAAATATCTTTAGCGAAAGCTGAAACTAGCTATAAACTTTTTAGCAAGGTAAAACAGCCCACCACTAGTTTAGTCGTGGGTGGGATAAACCAGCTACCCTACTCTCACACACCCGGTTATATGACGTCACTTTTGCTTTAGGGTTGGTCGAGTGAAGATGTGCCGCTCTCTCTCCCGTTAATCCTATCAAATAAATAAGCTATTTACTTCAATTCTTTCTTTTTTTGAAGTGTTTGAGTTCTGGAGGATCGCTGACATGCGAGCGTGTTCTCGAATTGAAAGTTGTCTTAGTAGCACCTTCATGTCTGTTCAGGAGACAGAACCTCATGCCCTTTGTCCTGCTTTGTCAATCTTCTGATCTAGCTCACTATGCTGTGCATTTTCAACCTAAGATCGCCAAGACCCCGCAGCATAAGGTTTTGTGGCCATCAGAGGCCCCAAGGGAGGGAGTCCTCCTTACTCCTTGCATCTTTAACAAGCCAGCCCCAGGGAGAGGAAAGATACGAGGACTCGTCATAAGAACTTTTTCTCAAAACCCGAGATTCCATATCCTTGAAAGCATTCGTGGTTCGGCACCAGCCTCAACTAGACCGTAGGACTGACCCAACCTGGGCTCCTACATGTGTGAGCTTGGGACTTGAGTACCCCCAAGATGATGGTTCTGAATTCTGATGATGTGCTGCCCCATGCCCGCCAGTCCAAAGATCTCGCCCTTAAGAGCAGGAGGAGTTGAATTGTGTCTTCTTGCGTAAGGAAAATTGACTCCTTGGGTGACTGCCTATGTCACTCCTGAATGAAAGGATACGGTATTGGATCTCATTTACAAGACTCGCCAAGATTAAAGGGGATGAAGGGGGCCAATAAGAGGACCTTTGCCCAGGTGGCAAGAATATCACACTCCCTTAGGGCAGTGAACTCAATCACTTACTTCTCCGGATGCCCGGCAGAGAAAGAACTATGACATCATAGATGACAATCCATTGCCTTTACTGTTAGAACCAGCGATACTGGCTCTCGCTCACAATAAGACCTAAAGATTGATTGATTGATTTAAAGTTTTCAGGCCTCCTGACATTTAAGGTCATTGACGCCGATATCATTTATTTTATATAAGAAAAAAAAAGAATATTCAATTAAAACCATAAAAGTTGAATGTCATTATAGAAGTTAAATAGTTTTCAGAAGACCTGCTTCTGAAATAAATCTAAAAATGCCACTTGCATAGTAGGACACATCATGTCCAAGAATCTTGGCAAGGATGCTGCCATCCTCACCTTGAGCCTCAAACAATTATCTATTTCTTAAGTTATATAATTGGGACATTTGATCAACAAATGCCTCACTGTTAAAGGTACTAAACAGTCGTTGCAATATGGTTGGTGTTGGCCCTTCAGCAGAAACTTGTGTGCCAACCGAGTGTGACCAATATGGGGACAACAAAGAGACGTCTCCCATTTTCGGGGCATCATGTTATATATCCAAGGAGATATGACATGTGTTACTTCTCTCATTTTATTGGTATCTAGACTATCTCAGTGCTATTGCCATTTATTACAAAACAATTTCTTGATGTTAGGTAGGAAATCATTACACGGAATGGGATACCTTCTTGGCAGCAACTTGGATGCAGCATTCTTCGCCATTGAATCTGCCTTCTCATTCCCAGACACACCTACATGTCCTGGAACCCAACAAATTCGAACCATTATACCTCTCCGTCCAATAATAAAAAGCCATTCTAAAATCTTTAAAACTAGAGGATTACTAGAATTAAAAACTTCTAAAGCTTGAAGGATACTCCTTGCATCACTAAAAATGGTATAATTACCCTCCTTTTCCAACGGTATTTTCTCGATAGCGGTTAGTATGCCATACAGTTCGGCAGTAAATATGGAAGCTGTTAGAGGAAGTGCACTTCTACAATTAAAACCATTACTATGTACTCCAAATCAATCACCAGCATCAGCATTTGGGAGCCATCAGTATAAATTAAAGTCTATCCCCCTATGTTCTGCAACATGTTCTATAAAAAAAAGAGACCGGGATTCTAAGTCAGTCATATTCTTCTTAATTCTAATAAAGGGATTTTGACGAAGGAAAAATCTATTTCTGGGCGAGAGACCTGTGCCGCCCAGTGAAATACTCCTAGAGCACTATTTCTAAGGAATATAACTGCTATATATTACCAGAGAAAAAAAAAAAAGCATAGGAATGCCAGGTTGAACCCAGCTCGCTCACCTATATAAGGTGTCGGTATAAAATACTGGGGCGTGATAATTCACAACCAGAGGTCTCGCACTATTTAGATATCTCCTCTTCAAAATCCCCGCCACAGCGAGGTGCCGTTCAACCACTAACCCAACCCACGCCAGTGACGTTACTCCTCATAGCACCCAAGGTTTGGGGCCCATGTTGGGAGGGAAGTCAAGGGAGGGTTCACTGGGCGGCACAGGTCTCTCGCCCAGAAATAGATTTTTCCTTCGTCAAAATCCCTTTTCTGGGCTCCGACCTGTGCCGCGCAGTGAAATAGTACCAGAGAAATGGTCCCAAATCTTGGAACAATACCTGAGGAAGTAAAATAAAATCCAAAATAACAGGTAAGAGGATAGCAAGACATAGTTGATTAAGGTTCACTATGTTCAGGAGGAATCACATTCCCTGCTGCCACTGTAGCAAATATAAGGCTTCCAGAGGTTTTAAGCAGTGGCGTTTAAATACTGTTGGAGACTTCCGGCCTATATATTTAGTAAGTCCAGTGAAGTTCATAGTAATTAACTGAGGTAGCTACAGCTCATATATCATGGACGTGAGGGAGTGATGTGGGAATGATTCTAGGTAGCCCGTTAATGAAATGCAGAATCTTCTGTCTGAGTCCTTTCAGGATGATGGTTCTTCACCTTCTCTAATGGGTAAGGGCCCCGAGGACTGAACGGGAGATATGTTTAAGTAGGCTTCCAGAGTGTTTACTGGACATAAAGATGGGTCCTGCGGAAGTGGGACAATCTTCCAGGGGAACCGTCTGTCCTGGGGGTCCTCATTTTCGCTAAAAATCTTTTGTCAGGGGAAAGGAGTACTTCCCCTGATGAGAGAAATTCAATATGACCTGGATCTCTAGACAAGGCTGAAAGTTCTGATATTCTGGCGCCAGAAGTCAGGTTCATTAAGAACAAGGATTTCCTAACCAATGGAATATAATGGCAAGTCTCGTTAAGAGTGTCTGAAGCCAACTTAAGTACGTCATTCAGAAACCAGGAAACTGAGCTAGGGTGAGTTGATGGTTTCAATCTGGCGCAGGTTCTCGGGATGGATGAGAAGTATGAATCTGTAAGGGCAATATTAAAGCCAATTGTAAAAAACCTTCAAGGCTGACTTAATTTGTGGTAATAGTACAAGTCGCTAAGTCTGATTCAAATAAAATTCTGAAGAAGGTTACTGTCAGATTCATAGTCATCGTCTCAACCTTTGAGTCCCTTAAAAACTGGCAAGTTTCATAACAGCCGAATCATACTGTCGAAGGGTGGATCCCCTCTTATCTGATTCTAAAAATAACGTATTTGAGGATCAATATCTGCACCTCTTGAGCTGCAAATTTCATAAAGTCCAGAAAGGTAGGGCATTCTGAATTTGAGGAAGCTAACACACAGCGAGTTGTACTGCTTGTGTTAGCATTGGATTGGGGATCTGTCGAGGTGGAGACCCAGTTCCACCAGAAGGGGAAACCCGTTGTGCTTGGGCCAGATGGGGACTACTAGAGCAACTTGGCCTTTGAAAGTCCTGAACTTGTCTAACACTTTCATCGACAGATTTATTGGTGGGAATAGGTAAATTCTCTCCCAAGTGTTCCAGACTAATGATAGTGCATCTGTGGCGTAAGCCCGAGGATCCGGGCTGGGAGCTACGTAGCACTCCAGTTGTAGTTGGACTTTGTTGCAAACAGATCTATCTGGAGATCCGGAACCTGAGAAAGAATCCAACTGAAGGACATTGGGTCTAGTGACCACTCCGACTCCAGCGGAGTTGTCCTCGAAAGTGCGTCCGCCACTATCTATCTAGAAGAAACCTGATATGTTGGTTTTTTTGGCTGGAGCCGGTTGCTTAAGGTCAAAAATACCGCCATGGCCTCTAAAACATTGATATGAAGTTGGCGGAATATTGTCGACCATAGTCCCAGGACTTTCGTGTACTGAGAGTATCCCCCCCCCCCCCCCCCCCCGCCTGTTAGGGAGGCGTCTGTGTAAATGACGAGCTTGGGGGTGGATATTGTAAGGAAACGGATTTGCCAGATTTTGACCTTTGTCCATGGTTGAAGTCTTTTCTTCAGAATTGGTTGGAGTCGAGCCCTTTGTCTCGATATTACTCGTTTTCCTGGAGCACCATACTCGGCTTATATCTTTCAGTCTGGCCTTCAGTAGTATATCTGTTACTGAGGCAAACTGGAGGGCACCCAGGATTCTCTCTTGATTTCTTCTGGAAGACAATTTGTTTTTGAGAAAACGTATTGTGTTTTGCTATATCGTTCCTCTTGGCTGTTGGGAGACAGAGTGTGGGAGCATAGAACCCATTGAATCCTAACCATGAAACTTGTCCTCGGGACCAAACGAGATTTCTCGAAGTTGATTTGGAACCAAAACTGTTGTAAGAGATTATCACTCTGTAGTTGCTGTGAGGCAGTTTGCCTAGTTGAAGCCTAGAAACGGACGAAAATGCCTTGCTTTCGGAACATGATAGCAAACGTCTGCAAGATCCATAGGGGAGGTGACGGCCCCACAGAGAAGCAAGGTCCGCACCTGAGAGATGGTCAGCATGTGAAACTTGTCGCATTAAATGTAAGAATTCAGAAGCGACAGGTCTAGGACTACTCTTCGCTATTCTGAGTCTTTCTTTGGCCCGCTGAACAAGTGATCCTGAAATTACAAACGATTTACTTTCTTTATTGCTTCCTTTTGCAATAAATCGTTTTCATATAAGACTAGCTCTTCCGTTGGATGCTGATGAAAACTGGTTGGTGGAGGGGGCCATTCTATCCAACTCCACCCCAGACCTTTGGAAATTATACTGAAAGCCCAAATGTTGAACGTTCAACGGTTCCGGAAGATGTAAAGTCCTACCCCTACCTGAGAACTCCCAATGATTTGCTGCGGATTTACCTCCTCGGCCTCGAGAGTAGCTGTTGCGAAAAGTTCCTCTCGAGCTAGCGCCTCTGGGGCGCTGGTAACCCTGGAAAGCATCCTGAGTTTCAAAGGTGGGCCTAAGGGCTGGGGAAGTAGCATAGGAGGTAGTTGCTACTTGGGACTGAGGAACCAGCACGTATTGCTGTTGGGGTTGACCCTTCGAAGTGAAAGGTTGACTCCCTTGTGCCACCGGGATGGTTTGAACCACCTGTTGGGACTGCCGGTTTGGAAGGAATGGAAAGATCTCAGACTCTTTCTACCTCGAGATTGGTTGCTGGCCGGTTCGAACTTGTGCTTGGGGACTAAGCCCATCGAACCTTGAGGCTCTGATTGACCCTAGCAGCTCCAGACTGGGGCTTTAATGAGCTTGTTAGGCTCATGTCTGATAGTGGCCTCAGACAAGACATGCCTACAGCAACGACGTCTGGCCGCAAAGAAGTCGTAGGAATCAGACAGTAAGGTTTGAAGTAATGACTTCGTCAAGACCTTAAAAGGTGGTTCTTCTTCATACATTAAAGAGGTCTTTTCTGCCATTGTAGCCGAGTTGATATGTCTACTCAGGCGCATACAGGCTTCGAGCTCGAGGCATATCAGAGATTCCGGAAGCCTGGGTAGCCACTCACTGAACTGAATGGGAGCACAGTCAGCGCTTAATTTACCCGATGTGAAGGTCGACGGGGCGTTAGTCCAGCAATCGTGATCCCCCAGGGACAGGAGGGAGGTCGGATGCGTTTCCTTCAGCTGCGGTAACGGCTTGTCCTCGTTTATTGCCTGCTGAGCAAGGTCCGATATCTTAGTGACACACGGAGTAGGGGTTTACTCCTCCACTAGAAACATCGTGTACGGGCTCTTGTGAGGTGTTAACGTAGTGTTAACACACTCCCACTCGTTTAAGGGCCGGACCCAGGTGGACTGAGCCTGCCCCTTTGGGTACATTTTGGTTTCTTTGGGGACCTTGTCAAACCTTACGAGTGTCTCCTCGGTAAGGCATGCGAAACCAGAGAGAGAAACTGTAGACCCGGCGGGTAGAATTCAAAATCTTCTACAGTCCGGGTGCCAAACCCTTCGATGGTTAACATACCATCTTTGAAGGGAGAGCGCAAGGCCCCCTTCCATGGATTGCTTTCGACGAATTCCGGGAGCTTAGAGGCATCCGGGATGATATATTGTGCTGTTGAGGTAGCCCATAACAAATGAGACCCTGTAAGAGGCTATCTGGTTTAGCACTCTCTCTTCCCCCTAATGGGCAATAATTCCATTCAATTGTCAAGTTCACAGAGGCACCAGGAATCTTCCATCCTATAATTCGTGGTGACTCGGTATGTGACACGAGGTTTGAGCCAGTGAGCTACAGAGGTCCGTAATTTATATATATATGTATATATATGGATAAATATCAGCACAACATCGTGTTCAAATAGAAATAAATTTCTACCTCATCCCTGGGATCGGTCGCTGGCCTCTTCTAATGAAAGGTCAGGTTGAAACTAACCATGCCACGAGAGGCCATGCATCAATCTGGAAAGGGTTGCCGGATCGAAGGGAGCCTCCGGGGTCGTAGGTTTCAGGCCGGGCTTCGCTCTCGACCCAAGAGAAGTCTTAACTGGTTTGGTGATTTGGAAGACCTGTGAGTCTTTGGTAGGGCTGGCAGGTAGCTTTAACTTTAGGGACAACGGGACGTGGCCCGACATCAGCCACGTACTTCCTTGAAAACCCTAAAAGGAAGAGACACAGGGTCTCTTTGCCCTGACACTCCAGGCAAACCCGCCAACCCAGATCTAAAGAGTCGCCAAGGTAGAAGAGACTGCGAGCTCCGAAAGAGGGTATATCGTTACTAATGAACAAGGTAACTCCGTTGGGAATGTAAAATAAATAGATCGAGAATAAATGTTTAAATCGATCAATCACAAAGGAAATAAAATGAAAATCCCAAAATAATATATCCGAAGTTATAATTATAGATAGTAACGACAGGGGCACCTACAGTGTCCCATAGTAGGGTAGTAACCCAAAAAGATCCGGGTGTTCCGAATTCTTAAAATAGACCGGTATGAAACCGGGACAAAAGGCTATGAACAAAATTTCGGACCGGTATAATAACCGGGGAGAAAACTTTCATAAAGTAACTGACATTGTCAAAATAATTCCATAAAAGGTGAAGATTATCAATGAAATAATATTGTCATAGCGCGAAATATACTATCCCGTCGGTACTGGGGAAGTATAGAATAACATAAAGATACATAAGTATCCCATAGCAGGTCAGTAACCTAGAGAGATCCGGATGCTCCGAATTCTTGAATTAGACCAATATGAAATCGGGACAAAAGACTATGAACAAAATTCAGATCGGTACAGTAACCGGGGAAAAACTTATCATAAATTAACTGACTTTGTTAAAACAATTCCATAATAAGTTAAGGTTATCAATGAAAAAATATTGTCATAGCGAGAAATATACTATCCCGTTACTACTTGGGAAGTATAGAATAAAATAAAGATACGTGAGTGTCCCATAATAGGTTAGTAACCTAAAAGGATCCGGGTGTTCCGGGTTCTTAAAGTAGACCGATATGAAACCGGGACAAAAGGCTATGAACAACTCTAGGACCGGTTTAGTAACCGGGGAAAAACTTATAAATAAACTGACATTGTTAAAACAATCCCGTAATAAGTTAAGGTTATCAATGAAATAATATTGTCATAGCTTGAAATACACTATCCCGTCGCTACTTGGGAAGTATAGAATAAAATACAGATACGTGAGTATCCCATAATAGGTTAATAACCTAAAAAGATCCGGGTGTTCCGGATTCTTAAAATAGACCGATATGAAATCGGGACAAAAGGCTATGAACAAAATTTCGAACCGGTATAGTAACCGGGGAAAAAATTATAAAAATTAACAGACATTGTTGAAACAATTCCGTAATAAGTTAAGATTATCAATGAAATAATATTGTCATAGCGAGGAATATACCATCCCGTCATTACCAGGGAGGTATAAAATAAAAAGGGATGAAAAAGGATGCAAAAAACAGTGATGAATAAATATAATCAAAACTAGTTCCGGGGCCGGGGAACAGGGTTGGTAAAGTAAACTTAAAGTAACTTAAAGTAAACTTAAAGTAACCGAAGATACATCCTTAAAATACATAAATAGAAAACTCCAGTTATGATCTAAAACTAATGTCTGTAATTGAATAGGGCTCCCGGAGGGAGGATATTAATCAAAACTGTGTCAGTGTCAACAGATCTTGTATTTAAGAGCCCGAAGGCTCCGATGTCTGATGACGATGGGTACCACGGGAGAGCGCGGGGGGAGCCAATGGAACCCCCACTACCCAACCGGAGGTACCGGGACGAAGGTAATGATTCATGTAGAATATAATATAATGATATGGGATATTAATAAGTCCTATGCGGACGATAATAGCAGGAGGTACCGTAGGTGGGGACACTCCTAATATAAGTGCTCATTCTTACAACCATAGCTAAAAGCAAAATTTACACCAAGGTGCAGTCATACCGACTAATCACGTGTGATAGTCCCCGGTGGTCCCGGCCCTCCCCCTCCCCCGACCGATGGCCAATCGGGGCGACGGGAGGGGGGGAGACGAAACCGCCCGGTATGAATGAATGAGACTAAGTCACACCCCGTGGGTACACTCAGTCCTCAATATGTCGGAACGTTGAGGGAAGACTGAGGAACAAGCATACTTGACCCGTATGTCATAACCAACAACCATCGAGTGAGAGGATGGGTGTACACTGGAGGAGGGGGGGATGGAATAGCCTCCCCAACCTGTGGGGGGGGGTATGGTACCGGGGAATCACCAGTGCGTAGTGGTAGACAGGGCTACCAACTGGAGATCCCCTCAACATGACATGAAAATCCCAAAAATATGATCATAACGGAGTAAAGCAATAAATATAATATCAATGCACAAATACATAAAAATAATTAATGAATTAAAAGCGAAATCACGTAAGTAAGGTTAGGCATGCAGAAATAATATGGCGAGAGAGGGACTCGGGCGAGTGGTAAGGGAGGAGCATGACGCCATCAGCAGATGGAAAGCAGGGGTACCAACCTAGTTACTGAAGCGGTAGATCGAACAGTAAAAACAACAAAATACGCGAGAGTCCCACTCGAACCAAATGTAAAACTAGGTGGAGCGTAATAAAACTAAAAGGTTTAATAATAATAAGTGAGATGGTCGTCTTCCTAGAACTAGCGAAACAATCTCAAAGGTGACGCAATCCACCAACATGCACGAATGCAGGCATACCAACATAACCTACTCCTTGATGAAACGCTAACACTGATATCATAGGATAACTTAAAATTAATGCTAGATGAAAGCATAAAGATGGTGTACTATATAAATGTAAGGAAAAAACTCCTAAAAGTTCGAACAAATATTAATGACGGACGAACTAACGAGAAAAAGGGCAGAGCCGAACCATGAACGGTAAGAACGGGGACGCCGTTCATATATAAACACTTCTCAATAATAAAAACAGAGGTTACACAGCCCAATCTCGCTAAAACTCATGGATAAAGTACTTAACTTCGATGGGGTATCATGGGAATCGGCCATCGATTATAAAATAATGATAAATCCAAGGGTAAACACAAGAAAAAAACATGTTGGACTTAATAACAACAAGTGCTATAAAGGAGTTGCGTCACTGGCGTGGGTTGGGTTAGTGGTAGTAGTGTTGAACGGCACCTCGCTGTGGCGGGGATTTTGAAGAGGAGATATCTAAATAGTGCGAGACCTCTGGTTGTGAATTATCACGCCCCAGTATTTTATACCGACACCTTATATAGGTGAGCGAGCTGGGTTCAACCTGGCATTCCTATGCTTTTTTTTTTTTCTCTGGTAATATATAGCAGTTATATTCCTTAGAAATAGTGCTCTAGGAGTATTTCACTGCGCGGCACAGGTCGGAGCCCAGAAAAGTATTTACAAAAAGATACCTCTGGTAATTTCCATGGAGGCATTGATGATACCTTAAATGGAAGCACCTTAATTCTAATTATATCAAGATTGTTTAATAGCTGTTTCACCCAAAAGCCGTAAGGTTGAGGAGATTTTGGGTGTAACTCAAAGTATGTCGAGTGCCTTACAAGGCTTGCAGTGTGAAAGGCTAAAGAATTAAGGAGTCTTTGAAATCTAAACCAATACCGAATAATAGCAGACATTCGGCAAAGGTCCAGAGACAACTCTCCAGTATCAACAAGGAGACTTGGGATAGGCGAGGTTCTAAACGGTCCCGTGAACAATCTAATCCCAGCATGATGCACCGAATCCAACATTTTTAACCGGCATGGGGTGGCTGCAGAGTATATTTCACATCCATAACTAATTTTGAAAAAAAATCAAGGCCTTGTATAATTTTAAAATAGTATTGCAGTCTGCCCCCATGATGTATGAGACAATACTTTTAAAAGATTCAGAGCCTCAAGGCAATTAGCTTTTAATGCTTTCAAGTGAGAAACCCATGTAAGCCTACAATCAAATATCAAGCCTAAAAATTTAGCTTCACCTATACATGGAATCCGTTGACCTTTGCTGTACATATCTGGGTCTGGATGTACTCCCCAAATACAACAGAAATGGACAACAACAGTTTTACTTGTCGAGAACTTAAATCCATTCACATCGGCCTGCTGAATAATTTTGTCAATTGAGAGTTGTAGTTTTCTCTCAACCACTGCCATTCTAGCTCTAGCAAATGATATGGAGAGATCTCCCACAAATAGTGTTGAGAGAACATCCCGGGGAATGACCGAGGATATCCCATTAATTGGTAGTGCAAACAGGGTTACACTCAGCACACTACCCTGAGGAACTCCTTCCTAACATTTACTCTCTGATATTGTTTCCCCCACTCACACTTGAAAAACTCTATGTGAAAGAAATGATTGAATAAATAGTTAATACATCCTTAACACCTTCCAAGATCAGCAAACAGCGAAGAATAAAAAAATGGCGTCACCCTTCCCTTTCAAGCTTGAGAGAATTCTTACTTGACTGGGGCACCAGCAGTGTCTAGGGTAATACACATGAGTGATAGAACATTAACAGACATGCTGCCTCACAGAAACAAGTATGAATAAATAATGACGGTACGATAACCGTCACACAATTACAGTTATCAGGTAATACTGCTTATCTTTGGCTTTTTCCATTATTTCTCAAACAAGACCATTTATGCAATCTGAAAGAAAAAACAAAAGAACAAACCGCCACATAAGTATGCTAAGAAGCAAGTCTATATATCATCTGGAGGCTGGTCAAAGAGGTTACTCTTCCTAGCGAGTGATCACGACTTGCCTGCCACCTGCAAGCCATTGCAGTATAACTACAGTATCTCAAAAAGTTTTAATGGCCATTCTAGCTTTGCATAAGTCATACTCCTACACAAGGACAAGAGTTTGTATTTGTGTACGAACAAACGAACAATCATATAAAATGTTTAAGTTACAATGCAAATTGATTAATGAATTATTCATATCATTTACTCATTCTTTACTTAAGTTCCAAGAAAACTAGGGAGGTGTTGAGGTACTTGGTATGGTGGTTTACACACATTTAACTGTGCTCAGCTTCATGCTGGGAGGAGTAAGGGTCTTACGTGCTGACCATACACACTGCTGGTCAGGATGGAAGGGTGCCTCTTCCCTTCTTTCCCTCTCTTTAGACAATTTTTCTCTTTTTTGGTATAGAGAGAAGGAGTGCTACTGCTTGTACAGTACTGTATCTCCTTCACCAAAGGCAAACCTTCAGTCAGGAAGAAGCCAATGAAGCACAGGGCAACCGCTCAGGCAGGATCTCGCCACAAGACATCAATCGATTCCTCTACAAGGCTTCATGTAATGAGCAGCACTGTACCAAACTACAACCTACTAAATGGACGTTTCAGTACGAGATATCGTACAGTACAGGAGCTGATACCTGTGCCAGGTTTCATGCAAGTGACTAAACATAAGCATTGCTGGTCAGAATGCTGGCAATCACTTTCCTGTCTCTGGACATTTATGAGATGTTTCAGTTTCATCATTACCACTCTAATGAGCAACAAAAGCTACCCTGAAAAAATCTGCCAGAAGTGAAGGAGATTGATGGGCTCATTCCTCTCGCACATCCAAGAGACAAGAACATTCCCTGATCAGTCACGCTTCTTCCACAAGAACCTGCTTCAGTATTGGGTACGGAAGTTGACACACTGGTTACCAGTGCTCAGTCTTGTATGAAACTGGGCCCAAGTTCTCGCGATTGAGACATGGGACGCAGCTCCCGTTCCCTCCTCCTTACGACCGTTTGGATAATAACTACAAAGACAACTGCTCTGGGTGAAGGAGTATCTTCAATCTCTGCCACTTGCACAAGCTTCACAAATATGATTAGTCAGGCTCACAAGCTGCACAAGCATGATCCCCACGTTACATTCCAGATTACTTATGGTTTCCAAAATTTTCCATAGCCACACATACAGTATAGGGCTTTATTATTCTTCAGAATTTCCAAGATCTGCTTTGTTCCATAGTTGCAGTGCATGGTATCGGGGAAAGAGGAAACTACTGTACAATTTTTCTCATTGCTTGTATGGGCCTACGAGCTTTTCCCTTTGTGAGCTTTGAGGTTTCCTCATTCGGCAAGAAAGGATTCCTCGAGTTTGCAGGATCATCTGCGGGGAACAGCCATTGTCCATGAGATGGGGCCTCAGGTATGGCAGGCTGAGGGAGTATCCGAGTCCTGGTCAGAGGTAATGTCTTCCCTCTACAACACCATACCCAGAGAACTCCTCTCTCCATAGAGGGGGGATCGAGAACAATAGAGACTGTTCTCGATAACCATTCAAGGATCGGGTCTGGGTCCTGAGTCTTGAACTCTCCAGGAAGCTCGAGAATCTCTTTCTGGTACATGAAGTGCCTTGTTCTTCGTTACCAACTAAAAATCCTTCTTTTCTCTGAGGCATGAGTCCTTGATGAAAGGGGTTAGATGGCAACTTCCTATCCTCTGTTCTGAAGGAGATTGAAGGCATTCCCTACTTGAAACTCTTTGACTTCAAGGAGAGAGACAAATTCAATGAGAGACCATTGGTAGTTATCAATGTCAGAAAATACTCTGGGTGATCTTGAACTGCTATAGGTTTGAGGACAAGGGTCACCCAGAGAAGTTTAATTTAATGCTGAAAGTCAGGGAGGTCTATAAGGTAAACCTATAAGTCTAAACCATGAGCGCGGGCTTGAAGGCGCGTGCTCTAGCTCTCACAAGTATAAGGTCTCTCTTCACTGAAAGTTCCATACTACTGTATAAGCTCCAAACTTGACGTTCACGTTGTAGCGGCATGTCTTGGATCCCGTAAGGCACTTCTGGGTGGCGCTCCCAAGTGGTGAGGCGCATCTGGGTAATTATAGCACATGGTAATCCATCTGTTCCAAACCTTAACAAGCTCAGGAGAGGAGGAATTGTCTAGTGGAGACAGGCGAGTTAATCCACTCGCAAACTTTGAACTTCTCATATACCTGTACAGCCAGCACTCGTCCCAGAGGAAGGACATGCTAACACTAAACATGTCTCCCCTGGTAGTCTCAAGAGTAGAGACTGATGTGATGGCAATTGATTTCGGAGGGAGGAGTCCGAGAGCAAGAAAAGGAGAGACTCGCTCTTCTCTCCTCTTGAAAGAGTCACGCCGAAGGTGTCCAGTGCCTATGCAGAAACAATTTTAAGTGCTTCCTTCGAAGCACAACCTGTCACTAACAACTCCTTGCAGACCCACGGAGGTCCAAATACCTCCCAGGGAGCCTTCAACATGCAACCTTATGAAAACTCCCAAAGGAGAATCCCTCCCTCCTGTTTTTCTAGGGGAAATGTAGATGTCTTCGGGTCAAGAGACTTGTCCCGAAGTTAAAAGGCCACCACTATTATCCATACAGCTTCTGGAAGAAACCGATGGGGAAGTGTCAGAGGGTAGCGTACCGGGGCTCGGAGGAAGAGATCATGATCTCTCTGACTTTGAGGATTACCTGAGGGAGAAAAATCCTTTTTGGACCTCTTTTTTTCCCTTCTGCCATACTCAATCCACTAGGAGGGTGACCACTCCCAACACTTGTCGCATGGAGATTTCTAACTGCAGGAGTGTCCTCTGCAGGCAGGACAAAAGTGGGATCCTTCTCTTCTGTGCACATAAAGGTACCACAATATTGTCCCAACACACCGGGCAAGTCTGCATATCTGCTGGCATCCCCACAGCAAACTTGCTACCATGCCGGAAAAAAAACAAAAACTAATTATTTAGCCAAAATGTTCAAGCCAATGGAAGAACATCTGTTCCCACTGACGGCTGAATTCAAAGTACTCATTGAGCAAGGACTTTCATGCTCCTGGTCACTAACTACCAGCTACCTGTTTATAACTTAAACTACCATGTACTCCCATCTTGCTATCTATCCTACATTGAGGACAAGGGTTTCTATTTGTGTAGGAACAAAAAATATTTATAGGTAATGAAATTTTAAAATTATTTTCTGGACTGTTCTACTCAACATTAAATATTCTGCCAACAGTTCCATTTACAATATTAAGACTATTCTACCCTCTGTTCTATTTATAAACAAAGTTGAGACTACTCTGTCGACTGTTCTATTTGCATACAAAATTAATACTATTTTGTTGCCTATTCTATTTACATACACTTTAAGACTACAGGTATTTGCTGACTATTCTAATTACAATGTTACAATGGTAACTCACCTTATTTACAATATTTTTTTTCTTTTCTTATAGGTATGTGAGGAAGATATCATTAGAGCATTAGCTGATACTCCTTGCCAGAGTGAGGTAATGAGTGTAGAAACCAGCGATGACCATCCTCTAAGAGTCCTTTCTGAGGAAAATCTTACTTGTGCATCAACATTTACAGGTAATTGTATCACTTGTGTTTTAACTAAATTTTAATTAACTAATCAAAACTTGAATATTAAGTGTTATTATTGTTACCTTGATTGTTTAAATCAATAAATTACAGTACAGTACATGTACAATCAAAAATATTTCTCAACTTACAATAATGTTCATATCCACATCCACAGATTCCTATTCTCAAATGGGAGAAACTGGAGATGAAGACGATTCTGATGATGAAAACTCTAGACCTTTTAGCCTATTTGAAGTAACAGATTATGGACGAGTTTGCCAAGATTTAAGCATGGCCCTACAGTCTGACGTTTCAAATAAGAATCTTCATGAACTTGCAAAGATACACGATTTATACAGAACACTTGCTCGCCAAAGTCCTCGTGTCCATACAGGTGGACCAAGACTCCAAGCTGCTACATTGGCTGAAATACTAGCCAACAGTCGTGATTCTTTACTTGAGGATCAGAAGCCTCCTCTTGAGGATGATAGTATATGCAGTGAGCCAGTTCACGCAGAAGGGAAATTGTGCCGTCACTGTAATAAAAAACAATTAAGACATGGTGATAGCATACTAAAATTGGAGTCTGCTTTAAGGAGTAAGTCAATGTGGTTGAGTAGACCTTTAGAATTAGAAGATTCGGCTAGTGATAAATGTATTGGAACGGATGATATAGATTTACCGGAAGATCATTGTACCTGTGATGTGCAGAGTGACCTTGTACCATATATACCCTCCATGTTCTTTAATTTTTCATCCATGAAAAACAATAGTAGTGCGTCAAACTTGACTCTCACACAACAAGCGTCAAATTCTAGTTTACAATTGAAAGATGTTCCATTAGCAGATTCTACTGAAAACTTTGTGGATAGAGTACCTATTAATGGAATATCCTTGCCAGAGTATATAGAAGACCTTGAAGCAAATGTTGTTCTCTGTAATCCAGTGCAGTATGACTATAGCAAAGACAGTGATGTAAATGATGACCGGACAGTAACTGGAAAGAGTGATAATGAAAGTGATTGTGTTAGTAATATAAGTGAAGATTCAGAGTATATGATGCAGACTTCTAAACTGTCTAAATTCTTATGTGTAGGTGTTGGTAAGAGTAAGTCGAAATCTCCGTATAAAGTAGCAAAACAAAATAATAATAAAATAGTAGAAAATAAGAAAAATGTGGCCAAAACAAAAGAATCAAAAGTTAAAGTGCCAGTGAAAAGCAGAGAAAATTCTAAATCACCCGATCGTAATTCAAAAAACTTGATAAAGTCTCCCTCCCGAGTGGTCTCACAAAGTGTAGCTAAACAAAATACTAGTAGGCGAAGTGATAATGCATCTGTCCGTATGCGCTGGGGGAAATCAGCTCGTGTAGGAGCAACAAAGTCACCAGCATTAGCAAGCAGGAGTAGCTATCGATACACCTGTACATTAATGTACCCCCCAGATGCTCCAACACCAACCGAAGGTTATGACTCTGGTCACGATTCTGGTGCTGCCACCCAAGGAAGTGCAACACCCTTGGAAAATCCTGAAGCTTGGAGAACTACACAAAACCTTCAGCCTCATAAGCATCATCCGCATCCACATCAACATCCAGCAGCAAACAGTGGATCATTAGGAACAAACCCATCTTTAGGAGAATCCTCTGGCTATGAGAGTATTCCTAGAGATTCTGAATGTTCCTCTTTCAGCTCTTCACAAGATTCTGAAATGGATGAGGAGCATCGCAGAGATGCTCAAGCTCAGTCATTAGCTCTCTCACAACACCAGCTAAAACCACCTGTACCTTCGTGTTCAGCAAAACTAGAGGTTGAAAACTGGTCAGAAGATGATGTTAAAAGATATGAAGGCAGACCTCGTGCAGCCGAGATTCCTCAGTTAAGAGCGTCACGGCAGCAGGTTTTATCTCTTAAAGCTACTCAAAAATCACTGAAAGCAGATTTGGCTCAGGCCAAGGGAAATCTTAATGTTCCTTCCGATTCTTGGAACTACGAACGTAAGTCAAACGTACGTATGCAGCTGCACTTTTTTTATTTTTTACACATAAGCTGTTTATTTTCAGTTTTAGAGAATAGTATGTTATTGCTGTAAATGAGTAGTTATAAGTATTAAATATTGTAGTTCTTGTAGAAATTAAGCATGATAGTACTGCGCAATTACCCAGTACAGTACTGTATAGTAATATTTTCTCCCCCCTAGGTCAATGTAGAAAAATATTAGTAATGTTTTGTTTTAGTTCCCTAGTTTACTACAGATTTTATAGAATTTTGAATAGCTCTTATAGACTTGCAGTTAATCTTCACTACACCACATTTCAGTATGTTTATTACAAGTATACATTTATATTTTATTGCAAAGGAAGTTAGAAGTCTGATATTGTAACATAAAATTCAATGATTTTTAAAATTTTCCTTTTAAATCCAATTCAGTGATATTAATATTTTTAATTTTTTCTTTCAGTACACGTAAAAGACGACTTACCATTGGATCATAGCACATTTGTGGAAGCGCTCGCGAGGGAGACACATATTTTAAAAAAGCGTGTAGCAGCCGCCAGAAGTCGAGTTCTTGTTGTTACAGCTTTTCTGCCTAAACAGCAAAGTGAAACACTCATAAACTGACAAAAGGGGCTACTTACTTTACAATATTGTTTAATCAAAGGCTTGTTTCTTGGACTTCTACTAAAGCAATATAAGAGCATTGCATTTTTTAATCTTTACTGTATTCAGTGGAATGTTTCTAAATACATTTCAATTCAACTCAGGTCCTACATAACTGCCCAAAAGGGGAAAAGTGGGCAGAAATTTTATTATACTGTATCACACATGATCTCGGTTAACAGCATATTTATTCAAGCTTCAAACTTGTTCCGAATAATTGCCTTATTTTATATCTTTAGTTAGATTTCCAAAAGTTTGTCACTTATAAACTATAAGACATGGTGATGTCTGTTTGTTTTTTCCAAATAAAACCACTTGATGTAATTCAGGCAATAGCAATGGATATTAATGCTGTAGATAAAACAATTTCAAACTGATCGTGGAATGCCAGTTTAGTTATGTCGTTGAACAGTGATGCGTCTGTGAATGCGATAAATACCAACTGCATCTGTAAATACGTATGTAGTATTTGTAGTCATGTGATATAGCTTGATACGGAAATAGACCTGGAACATTTGTTACTCTATTTTTAGTTATTCACGTTCAGTTTTTACATTGTTTAATCTAAGTCATTAGCATAGCTTCATGGTGAATGTGATTATTTCTGTATATTTGTGAGCAATTGTTTCTTGCATATTTAATTTATGCAAGATTATCTCAGTTGCATAATGTGTGATTTAAAAAATGCACAGAATACATTAATATATTCAATGTACATTGGTAGATAGTTGATAATATATGTCCACATGGAAACAATAAAATCACAGAGAGGTATGTGTGAACTATCTCTTTTCTATATTTATAAAGGTGGTCTTTTGCCAACATAGTCATGTATTGTGTAAAATAAATGATTGTTTAGTTTGTGGTTATTGATTAAACCTTTTTATAGAGAATATACTGTTACAATAACAAAAGCACAAGACTCCACTTGTATTTGAGAAAAAGAACGGAGAAATAATACAGAATGATTATACATATACCAGGAAGATTAGATTCTTTAAAGTTAGGAGAATGGTGACATCATTAGGGAAAAAAGGTGCTGAATTGCAATGCATCAAATTGCAAAAAGCAAATATATTTCCAGATCATCAAATTTGCAGATATCAAAGTACACCCAAAATAAAACTTGATGCTCAAGATTTGAGTTTTAGACTTTGTCATATGGCCCAGTGTTGGGACTGGTGAAGAGCTGAAAGGGGAAAATGGCAATGTATCATGATGAATAAGGTGAGTGATTTTCACTGGAAGCATCCCTGGTACACACTATAATGGGAAATCAATTTGGAAATATGCTAACCCATGATAGTTTCCAGCAGCATTTGCAAAATCACTGTCATTGTGAGTCAAGTACTGTATGGGGAGGGTTTTGGGGAAGCCGTTAGTTCTCTTAACTGTCGAGTCATCAGTTGTCCCTGCTTAGTCTTCCTAAGTCCTACCAAAGGTGAAGGAGGGGGCTTATATATGTTAAGTCTCTCGATAATAATTCCTGTCTTATGCCCTTTCCATTATTGAGCAACCTTTAAAATGTTATGAAACACGATGTATTTTTCCTGTTGGAGCCCTTGGATTATAGCATCCTGCTTTTCCAACTAGGGTTGTAGCTTAGTAAGTAATAATAATAATATCTAAATGTAATGAAGCAAAACACACCAAAATTACAAGTTTTTCAAATAATACAGTATTTTTCCTAGTTACACAAACCGGAGTCCCTTAATAGGAATATGCCTTCATTAAAGCTGGAAAATGCTGTTAAAACTTAATGAGGTTGCAGTAGTTAGAGGGAACCAGACAGCCCACTGACCTCTCACTTGAAGGGCTGAAGTTTGTATAGTTATGAAAAATACAAATTACTTTTTTCTATATAGATGATAGGGAAGATGATAGCTGATAGCTAGCTAACCACAATAGGGAATAGTTTGGAAAGTCAAGTACTGCATTAGCAAGAGTACAGTAGCATAAAGTGGGGTTTAGCCACAATTTTTTTATATATATACTTTAGGTGCATCTTTCTTACTATGTTCTATGTTTAACAGTACAATAATAATTTGGCCTTATTTACATAGTGAATTGAATGAATTAATAATTTTTTATCTTTTAAAGTTTAATTTTTTTTATGATAAAGTAGCCATTTTCCTTATTTTAATCTTTTAACTCTTACAATTATGATTTTACAATAAATTCTACTGATTACATTTTCTAATGGAACAATTCTGTATTAATAAAATGGTTGAGGTTCTTCACAACAAACATATGGAGATACTTTTCTCCACATGTAATTTGTGCTGTATTTTGGGTATTTTCCATTAATTCTCTGTTGTATTGAGCTAGTTTGTTCTAAGTTTTGGTTGCCAGCCTATATATCCACTGAATAATTGGTTTTGATCTCTGGTATTCTTGGCTACTGCATAGTATATTTTATGCTGAATTTAATCCTTGTGGATTTTGCAAAATTGGAGAGTTGGAGAAACCTGGGAGGCTTTGAAGTGAGGCTTGTATTTTTTCTGTTGTTAGATGTGTTTCTTGCAAATTTCTTATACTAACTGAGGGAGTAATTGGTGAACGAGTCAGAATTAGGTTCATTTCCGGGTGTAAAGTCGTCATCTGATGAGTAGTGTTCTGAACGTTCAGATGTGCTCTCTTCATACTGTGCTGAATCGTGCACATCCTGTTGTATATTCTAAGATGCTTGAAACTCGTCTGCTCTGCTCGTACGGTTCTGTTGTCTTTTATTTCTCTTCACAGAAAAGTAATGTTGGTAAATTGTTATAGAAGGCTATCTGCTAATATGCTGTTTATTACCGTGGGTAGAATTCTTCTTGAAGCATCGCAAGTTTTATTGCTATATTATTGTAGTAATTCTTGTATCTTCTTGTATATTGTTTAGAAGGCTACTTTGCAGTAGCCTGATAATTTTCTGTATTGATAGCTGTTACTTTGACATAACTTGTACAGTACCATTGTTTGTAGTTTGCATATCTGTTTGCCTTTATCTCTTGCCTTCTCTTTTTAATTAGATCCTTCCTCACTGGTTATTTCCCTGCTAAAGTTCTATGTTTTTTATTGCAGTTGGTACATTACCTTGTATTTATTTTCTGCACATTCTTTGTATGTATTGTCATTCTGTATGATGAGCATTCAGAGCATATTTTGAAGTTTTTATCTCTAGAACATTTCTTAAGCAGATGCTCATAAGAAATGTATTTATAATAAAATGATAATTCACAAACATACCCTGTTCAATATGTTGTCTTAGTTTGTATTGGTAGGCTATGGAAATGCCTCCTTTTATAGCTCTCTTTGCCTTCTTTGTTTTTTCAAAATTTATTTTCATAATTTGATGATTTTGGGGTATTTTTAGCACATTTTTCCTCTCAATGCTTACTTCAAGTTCTTCTTTTCCATATTCTACCGTTGTTTTGTCCAGCTATTTCTTCTATGGTTTTCACGGCATTATATTCTAGGGGTTCAATTACTTCAAACTGTTCATTTAGAGAAAGTTATGCTGTTCGTCTCTTAAGACCTTATCCGAGTGATCTACAACAAAAAGAATGCCGAGTAAGTGCAGGTTACTTTGTGAATTCTAACCTTAACGGCAGCTATACACTGCCATAACCAAAGCCGTCTATTTGCTCTGTTATGAATCTAAGAGCTGTTGTCTTGTATCTTAATCATCATTTTGCATCATAATGTTAACTTTCTTAAAGTTTTGTCACAAAAATGAGTGACATACAAACTTAGCTATGCTGGTACTGAAAAGGAAGATATGACGATGCCGATGACCTATAGTCAAGGAATGGATTTAAAACTCCTCCAAGGCCAATATCCTGAGTACTAGGCAGTCATGAAAATATGTCTTACACCTATAGATGTGGGAGGCAGACTTGTATTACTTTAAAAAATTGCTATTTGTTCCTACACAAATACAAACCTTAGTTCTTTAATAGGAGACATATCCTTGGGATGGAAGAAGTCCCTAGAACCAAAAAGAATTGTTTACTTAAATGGAAAATGTCAAAGCACTTCGTCAAAAATGATGACTCCTGTCAACCCCCTAATGATATGGGCATGAAGATGAGGCAGGCGTTAAGCTAGATCACTACCAAGGACTGGCAGATTGTCAAATAAGAACCTATATCTGTGTGGAGGATATGTTGTTTGAATGTATGGTCATTTATGAGAAATTGGTTTAAATACATTTGGCCTTCTTTCCCCTAATTTAGGAGGATAGAGGGAGATACCTGTTGTCTGGATATATAGTCCTTCATGAGAAACGGGTTAGCATACATTTGGCCCTCCTCCCGCCTTCTGGGAAGATAGAGGAGATACTCATAAACAAACTCATTAGTTGAGAAAAGTTTCTCAATCATGTGGCAGGTAATGCATCTAGCAGCCGATCCATCAAATAACAGGCGACGACTGCACCCAAAAGGAAGGGTAAAAAAAATAGAAGGGCCAGTTGATCTTACTTCTCATAACAGACTTAAGTACAGTACCAACTGTTATCTTACACATGATGTTTCTTCATCTGTGAAGGAGATAGGGTTGCTATACATTCTATTGAGCAACTTGCAAGGACACAGATATCTGGAGACCTGTAGGTATACACCTGTAGGGAATGGGAAGAGAAGGTCATCTGTCACTACCAGAATCTTCCTCCAAGAACTGCACCCACAGCAGGTTCTTCCTAACAGCTAGGATAGATTCGGATATTTCTGAATTTGTGTGCTCCAACCCAGGGTGATGCTTTCATCTCCTCATCTGATTATCCCCTGAAGCCATATAGAAAGTGTTTCAAGACCTGTTCTTTTATTCCTTCCTTTGCTGTAGGAAGAGTTTAGTGTCCTTCTGGGCGAGGAAGGCATCCTGGTCCCAATTTAGTCACTTCTTGTATGAAGAGATGAAGGAGGAATTCAAGTCATGAATAGCTGGGTTTTAGTTTATAGTCATGAACTCCTGAAATGAGGTGATGGAAATCGTCTATCCTCCAGAATGACTTGTGACAGAGGCAAGTTATACCGTTTCCTACTTGCTTTGTCTCGACTAGGCTAGTAGAAGACAGTAATCTCATAGGTCGAAACCCTATCTGCTGCTTGTCCCACAGGTTCAAGCAGGATCACTTACGAGAACTGTAACTCGCAAAACATTCAAAGCTGCTTGAACACTCTAGGAGCTCCTAGTGAGTCTTATCAATCACAACGAATTCAAACCCAAGACCTAATTGAAATCTTGAATTGGATTGAGCAGTATTCATCAAAGAGGTAAAAAACGGCTGATCCAGATACTATTTGATGTGTGGCTGCTTGGGAACAATCAAGATTATGCCAAGCCTCGATGTCCTTAACTAACTGTTGAGTAATGTGTAGCAGAAAGAAGGAAGAACATAGAATTCCAAGGGATGTTTGAAGGTAACCTTGAATGTTGCAAATGGAATGGGAATGAGGTGTAGAATATGGAAATTTTTTTTTGTTTAACTGAATGGCGAGCCAATCAAGCGATGTGGAAAACCTGAAGTAAGAAACCTTTCTGCCACTCAATGATGTATGGATAATAATAAACCCTTAAACTAAGTCCCTGTCGACTGGTGTGTGTCCTTCCTGGATGACCCTTGCAAACAGCTCACCCATGTTAATAAGTTCCCAAGAGCGAAATGATATTTTCATAATAAAATAAATTTTTGAACATACTTATCTGGTAGTTATATATATAGCTTAGTCCCTGACGTCACGGCAGAATTTCAAAACTCGTGGCAATCGCCGATTGGATAGCCAGGTGTGCACCCTCTACCCAGGTACCTGGAACCATTCCAACTATTCCTCAGATCTTCCATGCCCTTAGTCTCTAGAGGGGAGGAGGGTGGGAATTAAATTATATATAACTACGAGGGAAGTATGTTCAAAAATTTATTTTATTATGAAAATATCATTTTTAAACATCTGACTTACCTGGTAGTTATATATATAGGTGATTGACACCTTTGGTGGAGGGTCAGAGACAGCCAACATCGTTGGAATTTGCCTAAGAGTTAATAGACAAGCTTAAGGGTTCGTACCTGTTAAGGAAGCCGACTTCAATGATCTCCTGCCTCATTATGTCCGCTTAACTTAAGAGATCCAGCGATCCACCCAGGGGGCTGAAGACCCCTAGGAGCTGTCAAACCGGTCTAAAAAACCTCTATGTGACAGGACCTCCTCCAATACCCTTGTTCCGGGCGCTCCCAAGGAACAAACTGACAACCTGACTGCAAATCAATGATTGTGGAAGACTGCGTCCAGTGTCCACAAACAACCATAAAAATACTAGTTCCAAGAGAAGAAAAAGGGTATTAGGTTATGGGATTGTAGTGGTAGATCCTTCCCCCACTACTGCACTCGCTGCTACGAATGGTCCCAGGGTGTAGCAGTCCTCGTAAAGAGTCTGAACTTGTTTCAGATAGTGTGAGGCAAACACTGACTTGCTCCTCCAGAATGTGGTGTCCATGATACTCTGCAAGGACCTATTCTGTTTGAAGCTACAGAGGTTGCTACTGCTCTAACCTCATGTACTTTGACCTTCAGAAGCTTGAGATCCGCCTCACTACAATGTGAATGAGCTTCCCTTATTAAGAGCCTTATGAAAAAGGATAGCGCATTCTTTGACATTTGTAGCGAAGGCTTTTTGACTGAGCACCAGTGCTTCTGACTTACCACGTAAATCCTTCGTTCTCTCCAGGTAACTTCAGGGCTCTTACCAGACACAGGACCTTCTCTAATTCCTCTCCAACCAAATCCAAAAGGTTCGGAATCTCAAAAGCCTTGGGCCAGGGTTGTGAAGGGCTTTCGTTCTTTGCCAGAAAACCCAGCTGTAAGGAGCAGATAGCCTTGTTATCTCTAAAGCCTACAGTTTTGTTGAAGGCATGAATTTCACTGACCCTTTTAGCTGTTGCCAAACTTACTAAAAAGAGAGTCTTCATGGTGAGGTCCTTTAACGGGGCTGAATGCAAAGGTTCGAACCTGCTACTCATAAGGAACTTCAGGACTATGTCTAGATTCCAAGCTGGAGATTCCTGATGTCCTTCCTTAGTAGTTTCCAGGGATCTGAGAAGGTCCTGGAGATCTTTATCATTAGATAAATCCAAATTCCTATGTCTGAAGATGGCTGCTAACATGCTTCTGTATCCCTTGATGGTTGAGGTCGAAAACTTACGCCTCCTTTTAAGGTACAGAAGGAAGTCAGCTATCTGAGTCACAGAGGTACTGGAAGAGAAAACAAAGTTGTCTCTGCACCATTCTCTAAAAACCTCCCACTTGGATTGGTAAACCTTGATGGTGGAAGATCTTGCTTTAGCTGCTTCCTTCGAAAAACCTCTAGCTCTCGTGAGTTTTACAATAGTCTGAAGGCAGTTAGATGTAGAGCTTGGAGGTTTTGATGGTACCTTTCCAAGTGGGGTTGTTTGAGTAGATCTACTCTCATAGGGAGGCTTCTCGGTGTGTCCACCATCCATTCCAGTACCCCTGTGAACCACTCTCTTGTGGGCCAAAAGGGGGCCACTAGTGTCATTCTGGTGCCCTCATGCAACACAAATTTTTGAATCACATGTGTACTATCTTGAATGGTGGAAAAGCGTACACATCTAGGTGGGACCAGATGAGGAATGCGTCGATGTGAACTGCTTCAGGATCTGGCACTGGCGAACAGTAAGTCTCCAGCCTCTTCGTTTTCGTTGTTGCGAACAAGTCTATGCAAGGAAGATCCCACGTCTGCCACAGGTTCTTGCAGACTTCCTGATGAAGCGTCCATTCTGTAGACAAGACTTGACCCTTTCGGCTCAGACTGTCTGCCATCACATTTCTTTCCCCTTGAATAAATCTTGTGACTAGACTCACATTCTTTTCTCTTGACCAGTAAAGGAGCTCTCTCGACGTCTCGTAAAGAGACCTCGAGTGGGTTCCGCCTTGCTTGTCTATGTAGGCCAACGCCGTAGTGTTGTAGGAGTTGACCTGTACCACCCTGTTCCGAACTGAATCTTCCAATCCTTTGAGGGCTAACAAGACTGCCAACAGCTCCTTCTGATTTATATGGAGGATTTCCTGTTCTTTTGTCCAGGAACCCGAGATCTCCAACTTTCCCAGTGTTGCTCCCCACCCCAATCCGAGGCGTCGGAACACAACACAAGGTCTGGGTTCCTCTGTTCTAGAGAGAGACCCTCTTGAAGCTTGACGGGGTCGTTCCACCACCGAAGACATTGCTTCGTGAACTCTGAAATAGGGATACACTTTGTCTCCAGCTCCATTCCCTTGTTCCAATGTAGATTGAGGTGGAACTGAAGAGGGCGAAGATTCAGTCTTCCGAGGGAGACCAACTGCTACAGCGAGAAAAGGGTCCCCAGTAGGCTCATCCACTCCCTCGCAGAGCACGTTCGTTTCCCTAGAAAGTTTTGAAGTTTCGCCAGGGCTTGTTCCGTCCTTGAAGCAGACGGAAAAGCCCGAAAAGCTCGACTTAAATCTCCATCCCCAAGTACAGAATCTCTTGGGATGGGGTCAGTTGCGACTTGTTCTTGTTTATCAGAAGACCCAGTTTCTCTTATAAATTCAACGTCATCTGCAGATCCTCCAGGCAGTGACCGTAGGAATGAGCTCTGAGGAGCCAATCGTCCAGATACAGAGAGGCTCTGATACCTCTTGAATGCAGCATTCCCACTACATTGGACATTAACTTTGTGAAGATTTGAGGCGCGGTGCTTAATCCGAAACAAAGAGCCCGAAACTGGAATACCTCCTCTTTGTACACGAACCTCAGGTATTTCTTGAAGTTCGGATGGATGGGGATGTGGAAATACGCATCCTGAAGGTCTAACGAGACCATCCAATCATCCCTCTTAACTGCTGCTAGGACTGATTTTGTTGTTTCCATGGTGAATTTTGTCTTCCGTACGAAGACATTGAGTACACTCACATCCAGGACTGGTCTCCATCCCCCCGAATTATTGGGAACCAGGAACAAGCGATTGTAAAATCCTGGTGACCCTAAATCTCGCACCTTCTCTATTGCCTCCTTCTCTAATAAGAGCGACATTTGCTGTTGAATCGCCTGTACCTTTGATTCTTCTCTGTATCTGGCCGAGAGATCTATCGGAGTTACTACTAAAAGAGGTTTTCCTAGGAAAGGGATTTTGTATCCCTCCTTGAGTAACTGAACGGACCAAAGGTCTGCTCCTCTCCTCTCCCATACTTGCCAGAAGTTGGTTAGTCTGGCTCCTACCGCTGTCTGAAGACGAATGCTGTCAGACCCTGCTTCGACCTTGTCTTGAGCCCCTCCACTTCGATCTCCTTCCCTTGGGTCTGGTACTACTCCTGCCGAAGGTTTTCCCCCCAAAAGGGCTGAGAAAACTGATGGGATGGTGTTTCCTACTTAGGTTTATGACTCGAGAAGGATGTAGGCAGAACCTTTCTTGCTGTCTTAGACATAAGTCCTGTGTGGCCTTTTGGCTAACGCGGAAGAAACTTCTCTGACCAGATCTTGCGGGAAAAGGAGCGAAGAAAGAGGTGCATAAAGAAATTCAGATTTCTGCATGGGCGTAACCCCATTCGCCAGAAAAGCACACATTTGGGCCCTTTTCTTAAGGACACCTGCTGAGAAAAGTGACGCTAACTCATTGGACCCATCTCTCAACGCCTTGTCCATACAAGACATTATGTGTACGAGACCTTCTGTGTCCACATCCTTCAAAGAATCCATCTTTTTCCCCAAGGCTCCTAGAGTCCAGTCGAGGAAATTAAACACCTCGAAGGCTCTGAAAATGCCTTTGAGAAGGTGATCCAACTCGGAAGTTGACCAAAAAACTTTAGCCCTCCTCATGGCCGTCCAAAGAGGGGCATCCACCAGACACGAGAAGTCCCCTTGGGCAGAGACAGGGACTCCAAGGATGAGAGCTTCTCCAGTCTCGTACCAAATACTCGATCTGGATGCTAATCTAGCCGGAGGAAAAGAAAAAACTGTTTTTCCCTGGTCCTTCTTAGATTGCATCCAGTCCCCCGTCACCTTTAAGGCTCTCTTGGATGAGTCTGACAACACCATCTTCATAAAATTGAACTCCTTCGAAGCTTTCCCGAGCGTGAATTCTGAAGGCGGGGAACGAGGAGCAGCAGGAACAAAGTTTTCAGGGAAAACTTCAGAAAAAACTCTGAGTCTTTTCAAGTCCGCCGACAAATGCTGGTTCTTCGGGTCCTCTTCTTCCGAAAGCTCCTCTAAGGGATAACAAGGGGAAAGGTGACAGTCGTCGTTACCTTCTTCTGACAGTTCTCGTATCGAAGTAGAGACGTCCTGTTTCCTCGACGTCAACTCCTCCTTATCATGACTCCTAGCGTCATGGCGTCCAATTTAATGACGCCTGGCGTCACGGTGTTCCAAAACTTGACGCTCGGAGCCATGACGTCCGCAGGTTCAAGCAGGATCACTTACGAGAACTGTAACTCGCAAAACATTCAAAGCTGCTTGAACACTCTAGGAGCTCCTAGTGAGTCTTATCAATCACAACGAATTCAAACCCAAGACCTAATTGAAATCTTGAATTGGATTGAGCAGTATTCATCAAAGAGGTAAAAAACGGCTGATCCAGATACTATTTGATGTGTGGCTGCTTGGGAACAATCAAGATTATGCCAAGCCTCGATGTCCTTAACTAACTGTTGAGTAATGTGTAGCAGAAAGAAGGAAGAACATAGAATTCCAAGGGATGTTTGAAGGTAACCTTGAATGTTGCAAATGGAATGGGAATGAGGTGTAGAATATGGAAATTTTTTTTTGTTTAACTGAATGGCGAGCCAATCAAGCGATGTGGAAAACCTGAAGTAAGAAACCTTTCTGCCACTCAATGATGTATGGATAATAATAAACCCTTAAACTAAGTCCCTGTCGACTGGTGTGTGTCCTTCCTGGATGACCCTTGCAAACAGCTCACCCATGTTAATAAGTTCCCAAGAGCGAAATGATATTTTCATAATAAAATAAATTTTTGAACATACTTATCTGGTAGTTATATATATAGCTTAGTCCCTGACGTCACGGCAGAATTTCAAAACTCGTGGCAATCGCCGATTGGATAGCCAGGTGTGCACCCTCTACCCAGGTACCTGGAACCATTCCAACTATTCCTCAGATCTTCCATGCCCTTAGTCTCTAGAGGGGAGGAGGGTGGGAATTAAATTATATATAACTACGAGGTAAGTATGTTCAAAAATTTATTTTATTATGAAAATATCATTTTTAAACATCTGACTTACCTGGTAGTTATATATATAGGTGATTGACACCTTTGGTGGAGGGTCAGAGACAGCCAACATCGTTGGAATTTGCCTAAGAGTTAATAGACAAGCTTAAGGGTTCGTACCTGTTAAGGAAGCCGACTTCAATGATCTCCTGCCTCATTATGTCCGCTTAACTTAAGAGATCCAGCGATCCACCCAGGGGGCTGAAGACCCCTAGGAGCTGTCAAACCGGTCTAAAAAACCTCTATGTGACAGGACCTCCTCCAATACCCTTGTTCCGGGCGCTCCCAAGGAACAAACTGACAACCTGACTGCAAATCAATGATTGTGGAAGACTGCGTCCAGTGTCCACAAACAACCATAAAAATACTAGTTCCAAGAGAAGAAAAAGGGTATTAGGTTATGGGATTGTAGTGGTAGATCCTTCCCCCACTACTGCACTCGCTGCTACGAATGGTCCCAGGGTGTAGCAGTCCTCGTAAAGAGTCTGAACTTGTTTCAGATAGTGTGAGGCAAACACTGACTTGCTCCTCCAGAATGTGGTGTCCATGATACTCTGCAAGGACCTATTCTGTTTGAAGCTACAGAGGTTGCTACTGCTCTAACCTCATGTACTTTGACCTTCAGAAGCTTGAGATCCGCCTCACTACAATGTGAATGAGCTTCCCTTATTAAGAGCCTTATGAAAAAGGATAGCGCATTCTTTGACATTTGTAGCGAAGGCTTTTTGACTGAGCACCAGTGCTTCTGACTTACCACGTAAATCCTTCGTTCTCTCCAGGTAACTTCAGGGCTCTTACCAGACACAGGACCTTCTCTAATTCCTCTCCAACCAAATCCGAAAGGTTCGGAATCTCAAAAGCCTTGGGCCAGGGTTGTGAAGGGCTTTCGTTCTTTGCCAGAAAACCCAGCTGTAAGGAGCAGATAGCCTTGTTATCTCTAAAGCCTACAGTTTTGTTGAAGGCATGAATTTCACTGACCCTTTTAGCTGTTGCCAAACTTACTAAAAAGAGAGTCTTCATGGTGAGGTCCTTTAACGGGGCTGAATGCAAAGGTTCGAACCTGCTACTCATAAGGAACTTCAGGACTATGTCTAGATTCCAAGCTGGAGATTCCTGATGTCCTTCCTTAGTAGTTTCCAGGGATCTGAGAAGGTCCTGGAGATCTTTATCATTAGATAAATCCAAATTCCTATGTCTGAAGATGGCTGCTAACATGCTTCTGTATCCCTTGATGGTTGAGGTCGAAAACTTACGCCTCCTTTTAAGGTACAGAAGGAAGTCAGCTATCTGAGTCACAGAGGTACTGGAAGAGAAAACAAAGTTGTCTCTGCACCATTCTCTAAAAACCTCCCACTTGGATTGGTAAACCTTGATGGTGGAAGATCTTGCTTTAGCTGCTTCCTTCGAAAAACCTCTAGCTCTCGTGAGTTTTACAATAGTCTGAAGGCAGTTAGATGTAGAGCTTGGAGGTTTTGATGGTACCTTTCCAAGTGGGGTTGTTTGAGTAGATCTACTCTCATAGGGAGGCTTCTCGGTGTGTCCACCATCCATTCCAGTACCCCTGTGAACCACTCTCTTGTGGGCCAAAAGGGGGCCACTAGTGTCATTCTGGTGCCCTCATGCAACACAAATTTTTGAATCACATGTGTACTATCTTGAATGGTGGAAAAGCGTACACATCTAGGTGGGACCAGATGAGGAATGCGTCGATGTGAACTGCTTCAGGATCTGGCACTGGCGAACAGTAAGTCTCCAGCCTCTTCGTTTTCGTTGTTGCGAACAAGTCTATGCAAGGAAGATCCCACGTCTGCCACAGGTTCTTGCAGACTTCCTGATGAAGCGTCCATTCTGTAGACAAGACTTGACCCTTTCGGCTCAGACTGTCTGCCATCACATTTCTTTCCCCTTGAATAAATCTTGTGACTAGACTCACATTCTTTTCTCTTGACCAGTAAAGGAGCTCTCTCGACGTCTCGTAAAGAGACCTCGAGTGGGTTCCGCCTTGCTTGTCTATGTAGGCCAACGCCGTAGTGTTGTAGGAGTTGACCTGTACCACCCTGTTCCGAACTGAATCTTCCAATCCTTTGAGGGCTAACAAGACTGCCAACAGCTCCTTCTGATTTATATGGAGGATTTCCTGTTCTTTTGTCCAGGAACCCGAGATCTCCAACTTTCCCAGTGTTGCTCCCCACCCCAATCCGAGGCGTCGGAACACAACACAAGGTCTGGGTTCCTCTGTTCTAGAGAGAGACCCTCTTGAAGCTTGACGGGGTCGTTCCACCACCGAAGACATTGCTTCGTGAACTCTGAAATAGGGATACACTTTGTCTCCAGCTCCATTCCCTTGTTCCAATGTAGATTGAGGTGGAACTGAAGAGGGCGAAGATTCAGTCTTCCGAGGGAGACCAACTGCTACAGCGAGAAAAGGGTCCCCAGTAGGCTCATCCACTCCCTCGCAGAGCACGTTCGTTTCCCTAGAAAGTTTTGAAGTTTCGCCAGGGCTTGTTCCGTCCTTGAAGCAGACGGAAAAGCCCGAAAAGCTCGACTTAAATCTCCATCCCCAAGTACAGAATCTCTTGGGATGGGGTCAGTTGCGACTTGTTCTTGTTTATCAGAAGACCCAGTTTCTCTTATAAATTCAACGTCATCTGCAGATCCTCCAGGCAGTGACCGTAGGAATGAGCTCTGAGGAGCCAATCGTCCAGATACAGAGAGGCTCTGATACCTCTTGAATGCAGCATTCCCACTACATTGGACATTAACTTTGTGAAGATTTGAGGCGCGGTGCTTAATCCGAAACAAAGAGCCCGAAACTGGAATACCTCCTCTTTGTACACGAACCTCAGGTATTTCTTGAAGTTCGGATGGATGGGGATGTGGAAATACGCATCCTGAAGGTCTAACGAGACCATCCAATCATCCCTCTTAACTGCTGCTAGGACTGATTTTGTTGTTTCCATGGTGAATTTTGTCTTCCGTACGAAGACATTGAGTACACTCACATCCAGGACTGGTCTCCATCCCCCCGAATTATTGGGAACCAGGAACAAGCGATTGTAAAATCCTGGTGACCCTAAATCTCGCACCTTCTCTATTGCCTCCTTCTCTAATAAGAGCGACATTTGCTGTTGAATCGCCTGTACCTTTGATTCTTCTCTGTATCTGGCCGAGAGATCTATCGGAGTTACTACTAAAAGAGGTTTTCCTAGGAAAGGGATTTTGTATCCCTCCTTGAGTAACTGAACGGACCAAAGGTCTGCTCCTCTCCTCTCCCATACTTGCCAGAAGTTGGTTAGTCTGGCTCCTACCGCTGTCTGAAGACGAATGCTGTCAGACCCTGCTTCGACCTTGTCTTGAGCCCCTCCACTTCGATCTCCTTCCCTTGGGTCTGGTACTACTCCTGCCGAAGGTTTTCCCCCCAAAAGGGCTGAGAAAACTGATGGGATGGTGTTTCCTACTTAGGTTTATGACTCGAGAAGGATGTAGGCAGAACCTTTCTTGCTGTCTTAGACATAAGTCCTGTGTGGCCTTTTGGCTAACGCGGAAGAAACTTCTCTGACCAGATCTTGCGGGAAAAGGAGCGAAGAAAGAGGTGCATAAAGAAATTCAGATTTCTGCATGGGCGTAACCCCATTCGCCAGAAAAGCACACATTTGGGCCCTTTTCTTAAGGACACCTGCTGAGAAAAGTGACGCTAACTCATTGGACCCATCTCTCAACGCCTTGTCCATACAAGACATTATGTGTACGAGACCTTCTGTGTCCACATCCTTCAAAGAATCCATCTTTTTCCCCAAGGCTCCTAGAGTCCAGTCGAGGAAATTAAACACCTCGAAGGCTCTGAAAATGCCTTTGAGAAGGTGATCCAACTCGGAAGTTGACCAAAAAACTTTAGCCCTCCTCATGGCCGTCCAAAGAGGGGCATCCACCAGACACGAGAAGTCCCCTTGGGCAGAGACAGGGACTCCAAGGATGAGAGCTTCTCCAGTCTCGTACCAAATACTCGATCTGGATGCTAATCTAGCCGGAGGAAAAGAAAAAACTGTTTTTCCCTGGTCCTTCTTAGATTGCATCCAGTCCCCCGTCACCTTTAAGGCTCTCTTGGATGAGTCTGACAACACCATCTTCATAAAATTGAACTCCTTCGAAGCTTTCCCGAGCGTGAATTCTGAAGGCGGGGAACGAGGAGCAGCAGGAACAAAGTTTTCAGGGAAAACTTCAGAAAAAACTCTGAGTCTTTTCAAGTCCGCCGACAAATGCTGGTTCTTCGGGTCCTCTTCTTCCGAAAGCTCCTCTAAGGGATAACAAGGGGAAAGGTGACAGTCGTCGTTACCTTCTTCTGACAGTTCTCGTATCGAAGTAGAGACGTCCTGTTTCCTCGACGTCAACTCCTCCTTATCATGACTCCTAGCGTCATGGCGTCCAATTTAATGACGCCTGGCGTCACGGTGTTCCAAAACTGCCAGACCTTCATGAGGGATAAGAGTTTTTGCTGCATATCTTGAAGTATGCTTAAGTTCGGAGCAACTTGCTGCTGGGGACAAACAGGAGACGCTGCTTCCTCAACTAATTCTCCCTCCACGTCGCTCAAGGAAACTGCAGAACGTTCAGGATACGAGTACCAATCCGAAGGAGGAGGAGGAGGAGCATGTACAGAAGTCATGCAAGCCTCCGACAACTGTTTATTTCTTACCGATGGGGATGGCGGGATGGCCGCCTGACATCTTCCAACTTCCTTTTATCTCCTACCGAAGTAGATGGCCGCTTGGCAGAACTTTCCTCGGAGCAGGAAGGAAAACGCTCTGGACTGCTCCAATGGCTGCAACCTGGAGCCTGAGACGTCATAACACGACGCTGCTCAACAGCGGAAATTTTCCTCTTGAGAGGTCTCGACGTAAGACACCAGCCCCGTCTGGGGGCTGTGTCATCCGACAATGAAGAAAACACTTTTACCTTGCTTTTCCCATGGCGAGGGCGAGCTTCCTGGTTAGCGTCAACAGGTACACTCAAGGGGACGACTGCTTGGGAGCTAACGCCTCTCGCCTCCCTTTACCTGTAGACATTCCTTCTTCCAGGGGTTGGGGAGCTTGGAAGAGGTCTAGGGCTAGGAGAACGACAGGTCCGAGCAGCCGCACCCTCCAATGCACTGATTTTAGCACTGACACTTGCACTTTTTAATTCCTTCACATTGGACAATAATTTAGTCCTATCCGCTGCGAGAGACTCAACTCTTTCGCCAAGGGTTTGAATGGCCACCATCATGTCCTTAAGAGTTGGTTCATTAGATTTTACAGTACTGTAGTGGGATCTGGAACTACTACTACAGGGGAAGGATCAATAGGTTCGTTAACACGGGGAGGGGAACAATCCCTAGAAGAGCGAGACATACTTTTACTTCTGATCCTATCCCTTTCAAGCTTACGAGTGTAGCGGTCATAATCCAACCACTCACTCTCAGTCAAAATTACACATTCATCACATCAATCATCCAACTCGCAACATTTACCTCTGCATTTCACACAAATGGAGTGGGGATCTAAAGAGGCTTTAGCAAGACGGGTCTTACAACCTCTCACACACTTTCTAATACTCGAAGAAGACTCAGACATTATGAAAAAATCCAAAGAGAGATCAAAACAAGCAAGGGTCAAAACAACAATATCTAATCAGTGCCAAGAAAATACCAAAAAAACATCCAAAACGAGCGAAAGCCAAAGCCAAAGTGTACTTCACCAAATTAACTGCAAATAACACAGGCCACAGCAAGCGAAATTCCAACAATGTCACTGGTGAGGCGGCAGGGAAGATCTGAGGAATAGTTGGAATGGTTTCAGGTACCTGGGTAGAGGGCGCACAGGTGGTACACCTGGCTACCCCATCGGCGATTGCCGCAAGTTTTGAAATGCCGTGACATCAGGGACTAAGCTATATATATAACTACCAGGTAAGTCAGATGTTTAAAACCTGCTTGTTAAGGGTCTGTGAAACGAGCCCCTTTGTTGACACTACTGAGTGCTTTACCAAACTCCTTTAGAAAGCTTACAAAGTAGCAACAGATGATGTGTTACCAGTAGGTTGAAAAGCAGGTAAATTTCCTCCACCTATCCCCAAGTCAGATAAGATATTTAGGTAGCCACTCCATCCCTCCCCAGATACGTCTGTGCAAAGCAAATTCCCCGGAGTAGAAGTTCTGGCATAGAGGATCCTCACATAGCTACCAGGCTAGATTCCTGCTCCAACAAAACCAAAAGATAGGGGAACACTGGATGCTACCTGGTAATACTTCCAGAAATATTGGAGCAATCGCCAGGGAGCTGGCTATTAACTATCTCTTCTGTAACAAAAGAATTCTTGTCGACAACTCACGAGTGCAAAGACCTCAGTAATTCGCTCTCATAGTTAACGGACTAAAGATGAAAAAGAGATGCACAAGCTCTTATGCTCTACAAGGACAAGGGGTATTAAGTGCCTTAGCCTTTGGAGAGCAAATGGGAGAATATGGCACCATGCGGTGTGTGTTGGTGAGGATCCTTGCCAACAACCCTGTGAGCATGATGTTGCATCTCAGTGTTTTTACGAGTGCTGAAATCAAACCTGAGAAGTCACCTGTTCGAATCTGTTGCACGTACAAGTTGGAAGATCTTGGTGTCTGGTAAAATCTCCGAGTGTGGGAAGATTTCATGTTCTGGACTGATCTCTAAGCGTAAGAAGATCTACGTTGTGGAACAGTCTCAGTGTGTCAGAAGACCTTGAGTGTTGAAAGATTCTAGTGTGTTGGAGACTTCTGGGCTGGGAGCGCTTGAAAGTAACATATAAAAGGCAAAAGTGTAATACTTCCATGGTAACTCAAGTAATGATCACCCAAAAATGAGAGTAAGTTCTGATCATGTGATTGTTCAGGATTCTGAGCTGAGAGCACTGAAAAGGAACAGATAATAAGCGATAAGTATAATACTTCCCTGGTGATTCACAAGTAATGATCACCCAAAGAACGAGAGTAAGTCCTGATCATTTTATTCCAAATTGTGGGGGAAACGACGATCATAGAAAACAAGCATGAGGAATTCTGTTTTAATGGAGGGAAAACAATCAAAATGTTCCCCTGAAGATGAAACACAAATGGAAGACACAAGGAAACATCGGAGCTAATGAAAGGAAAATCTCATGGCCTGTACAAACGATGAGAATGATTGTAGGTTCCTCTTTTAGTAGTATCATAGACTGGAATAGCTGGAACGAAGTTTTGTAACCCGGAACGAAGTTATGTAACCCGAAAGTTGGTGAAGGACGAGTGCAAGAGATCCAACGCGAGGTGTCCGATTGTATGATAAATGACAAGCACTTAGAAGCCCAATCCCATAGTGACTGGTCATACCATGAGCAATCAAGCAGTGATGGAGACGGGGGGTGATATGGAAGGCCAAGATTGTGGAGATCATGCCTGTGGTGATTGTGTCATAGGATCAGTTAGTTGGGACAAGACAGTCTGCTAATGCCATTGCATTCATTCTGCTCATTGATAGTACATTCCACAACATTCCTTCAGCTACAGCATCATCTCTGGAACTCTCCAACTCTCCAAAGTGGAAAGGGACGAGGGCAACGCCTATTATCCTGCTTGAGGGTGCACATTTTGGTCTTGTACATGACTGAGCAGTGACAGCAGACTTGTGAACTGTATATCGAAACATATTCTCTGAGAAGGAAATGTTCCTGATATGAAACCTTTTGCCTTGCATATGGGGTAACGACAAACCAGGATTGCTTTCCAAAGTGGATTTTCCCAGTGCTTACCGGTGAATCTAGACATTCTTTGAAGTATTGGCATCGTTAAAGCATCCTGGGGATGTCCTGGGATACAAGAGGGATGAGAGCAACTTGCCAAAAGGCATGTTCCAACTTTCTGCTCCCCCTCTGGAGTGGGACTGGCAGAAAAGTCTCCTTCCTCCACCCCTGAGAGCTCATCTCAGGGTGGGTTGTGGACATCCCTAGAGTGGCTGACAGGTCCTGTGAATGTGGGACTTTGGAAGAGTCTTGGAGTCCGACTCCTTGCAGGAAGGAAGGTAGAATTCTAACATCAAAGGCTTGTTGGTACCATCCTTCCTGGTTCCTACCGGAGGTGGAGAGCTCTCCGCATATGGGAAGTCTTCCTCCGAAGGTGGAAGGGAGGATGTCTGGGAGGAGTACCAAGAAGGATAGGCCTGGAAGGCCTCACAGGGGTCAAACTTTACCCTAGGAGATGTGACAGCATACAGCATCTGAGACTCCTCTTTTCCTTTTTAGGGGTGAAGCAGCCGAGGTTCTATGCCGGGACTCTGCTGGTGCAGACGAATGTTGGGGGGCTACAGAGACCTCTGAAGAGCGTGACGAAAAGGCAGGCCCGAAGGCTTGCACAATCGCTATGACCATGGCACTGAACTAAGGCACTGTCAGAGAGATCCCCTGAAGGGACTGAAGGTTCCTTTTGAGGAGTCTCTCCCGGAGCTGGATGACACTGTGAGTCCGCCTTTGAAGTCAGAATCTTCGGGATATTCAACTCTCGTGTGGAGCCCTTTCCCTCTTTCCCTGGATGTCGCCCTATAATGCATTTGCGGGGAAGGGAATGGGGCGATGAAGACCTGTTGGATGAACTCTTACCTTTTTGTTCCTTCCTGTTCTCTTGATGGAGCAATTTCACTGAAATCGGAGAGTCTGGTTCTGCCTCTTGATGTCTGCTCTGCGCTAGCAGAGGTGAAACCTGCTTGCGCGATGGCGAGCGCTGAAGCATTGGTGAGGGCTGTCATGCCGTAGAGCGCTGGCGAGCCGGAGAGCGCTAGCATGCATGATAGCGCTGACGAGCTGGAGAGCGCTGTCGTGCTGGTGAGCGTTGGCATGCTGGTGGGCTGGCAGACGCTGACGCTGGAGAGCGTGAATGCGCTGGGGAGTGCTGGCATGTTGGAGAACGCTAGCAAGCACTGTCGTGCTGGTGAGCGCTGGCGTGTGGGTGAGCGCTGGCATGTTGGTGAACGGTGGAGGGCTGGTGAGCGCTGGCATGTTGGTGAACACTGGAGGGCTGGTGAGCGCTGGCGTGCAGATGGAGCATGATCTGTTAGCTTGTATGGAGCGCAACTGAGCTGACGGGCAGGAGAGCGTTGCGCAGGAACCTGGGGCACAGGCGATGCACAGGTGAGTGAGACGGCAATTCAGGAGGACGGCGAGAAGTAGAAGATCCACGCGTAGGAAGAACTGGAAGAGAGATGTGCCCTTTGGAAGGGAGAACATCCACCGTAGGGGATCGGGCACGATCCACAGGAGAGTCCAAGGCCAAAGTCCGAGGACTAGCAGCAGCATCGTCAGAAGACTGAGCAGGAGCAGGCGTAGGTCGTTTACCTGCTGACTGTACTCTTGTAATACTTCTATGCTTGTGAAGAACCCGTTATTCGTCCAGTAACTGTCCGCGTGAGAAAATGAAATGGTTTCTCACTCACCCAAAGGCACATCACTACTGTCCATATTAAGAATTTCAGTCCTGGAACATTTTTGCATACACCATTTGACTTCGACTTCTGCACATCTATTCCAAGACACCAAGATGCCACCAATTTTGTCTCTTCTTTGTAATATATAGCAGAATAGTATTGCAAACTTGTTAGTTGCAGAATAACAAGTTCAGGATAAAGAAGCCGACAGTGAAGATGCAAATAATTTCTTGAATGAATTTTGAAGAAATTTGAGTATTATCAGTTTTCAAGTCAACAGATGCTCATTGTTCTTTGGCCCGCAGCCCTGTTAAAAGCTGCATTCAGATTCATCCGCATTGTTTACTCTAGTATAGGATAACCGGTTGTAACTGCATTTTAATACTGCCCTGTAGCTTGCATTTTCATATACTGTAGGTTATCATCTTTAAATATTCTCTACTGATGAGTACTGTGAGTCAAATGGTTATGAGTGCCCAATGTGTGGGCCTTTACTTTTTTTTTTTTTTGGGGGGGGGGTGTTTCATAATTCTTAACCTAGTTATTGTGGTACTGAAGTGAAGAGGGATACTGTACTAGTCTTTTCCTTAAAATATAAATTTAGTTAAGAGAATTGAAATTTTCTTTTATTATTTGGTACTGTCAACCTACTTATGACAAATCCTTCTTATTAAATCAGGTATGTTTTATAATCCTTTTTCAATACATTTCCTCCTAGAGGGTGTTTTACATTCCGACCTATAAATATATTAGTAAGGTCATATTTTTTTCTCCTAATGTTCTTTTTTGGGCTCAAGCCATGTCGTCCTGATGGAAGGTTCCTTCAGTAGCTTCCTAAGGGTATATATGACTACAGTACAGGTAGATATTCCCAGAGAATTAAACTAAAGGTTTCACAGAATTCTAACTTCTGGCACGAGTAGCCATAAGGTTTCCCTTTAGGATATCGTATAATAACAGGGGATGTATGCTTGACACGCCACATAGCTATCTGCACCCCACATAGCGTTTACGCTTCGAGGGGGAAGTGTGGCAAGTTATGGGAGGAGCTGTTACAAAGTTCTCCTCCTCCGTTACTGTTATGGTACTCGGCGACGTCAAAATCCGGTCGCCATGTTGGCCCCCATCTTGGTTGACGCCGCCGTAGCGCGCCATCCTCATTCCTTTACACGTAGTGTTTATGACAAGGTGCTTTTCCCAGTTTTTCGCTAAGTGATCCATTATGTCGCAATCTTCAGCCTCGTCAATGACAAGCTAGGCGCCGTCCCCCTTGAAGAGGTGGAGTTTTGGCCTAGTTTTGAATCTTTTCCGGACTGTTACATCAGTCTCAAGTCCGAGCCAGCTTCCAAGGAGGAAACCGAGCCTAAGGAGGTCATAGTTTTTGACCACGGTAAAGCTCAATCTCTTCTGGCCGGCAGCCTTAAGAGCAAGGGCTACACCAACTCCAATGTGCTGGCACTAAGTAAGAAACACCCATCCTTTCTTGCTCCTGCCACCATGGTCTTCCCCTTTGCTGAAAAGTCCTTGCTGGCAGCGTTGAAAGCAGTGGAGGAAGGGAAACCTTGCCCTACATTGGAGGAATGTAGACCCCTCTCCCTCGCCCTCCCTTCCGACGACAAGAACTAGAAGGACATCCAGTTAACTTTCTCGGTAGGAAAGTTGGAGGCTGACGTCGCAAGATGGCAGTTTAACGAGAACCTCCCCAAACTCTCCGAATACCTTCTGCGCCAGGAGCTGGATATGAAAGAGAGACTGGCCGCCTCTCTTTCTCACCAAGTGCAACTGGAGACGATGGCCGGGGACACTCGGACCCCAGACATGTACATGGTCTTAGCTAAGACCCATCTTGCCACTCTGACGAAGGACTTTTATAGCTTCATTAGAGCCCGGAGAGCCTGTAGAGAATTCGTGTTTGCGGACACTACCGTCAAACACGAACCCCGGAAACTGATCTCCTCCAACATTTGGGGGAAAGACCTCTTCCCTAACGATCTCGTGAAAGAGATCATAGACAGAGCCGCCACCGAGAACCGGAACCTTCTCAACAAGTGGGGTATGTCAAGGAAGAGGAAATCTTCTCAGGATAAGGGCGCCCGACTTAAGAAGAAATCAAACAATCCTAGGCCCCAGCAGCGGCAGGCTAAGCGCCAGTTTCTGGCACCCGCTACTCCCCAGTTGGTGGCTCAGCCCCAACAGACCTTTCAGTTGGTCCCTCAGCCGGTGGTGACTCAGTCACCAGTCTTCACACCTGCCTACGAAAGGCAGTCAACTACCTTTCGTCCCAAAGGTAGAGGCTCCGGCAGAGACTCCTCTCGACGTACATCCAGAGGGAGAGGAGGAAGGGGACCAAGCGGCCGAGGTGGCAAACCCTCGGGAAACCAGAAGCAATGAAATGCTTCCAGTGGGAGGAAGACTCCGCCTCTTCCAGGATCAATGGACCTTCGATCCTTGGGCTCACAGCATCATCAAGAACGGACTAGGGTGAAGTTGGGTAACACCACCTCCAACCTTCCACCAATTCTTCCAACACTCCACCCCCGTCCTGGAAGAATACGTCCCAAGAACTCTTGAACAAGAAGGTGATCAAGAGGGTAAAATCCACCAGGTTCCAGGGAAGACTGTTCTGTGTTCCCAAGAAGGACTCCGACAAACTCAAGAGTCATTCTGGACTTGTCCCCTCTCAACAAGTTCATAGTGAACAACAAATTCAAGATGCTAACTCTTCAGCACATAAGAGCCCTACTGCCCCAAAAGGCATTCACAGTCTCAATAGACTTGGCGGATGCCTACTGGCACATTCCAATGAATTGCCAGGCCTCCTCCTACCTAGGATTCAGGCTTCAAAGAAGGCAGTACACTTTCAGAGCCATGCCCTTCAGACTCAACATAGCTCCAAGGATCTTCACAAAGCTCGCAGAAACGATCGTCCAACAGCTACGCCTACAAGGCGTCCTGGTGATGGCTTACCTGGACGATTGGCTGGTATGGGCCGCATCCTCAGAAGAATGCTTGCAAGCTCCCAGAGAAGTGACCCAATTCCTGGAACATCTGGGTTTCAAAATCAACACCAAGAAGTCTCGACTTTCTCCAGCTCAGAAGTTTCAATGGCTAGTAATCCATTGGAACCTTCAGTCACACCGTCTTTCCATCCCTCTGAAGAAAAGGAAGGAAATAGCAGGATCTGTCAAGAGACTCCTAAAATCCAAACAGATTTTAAGACGTCAACAGGAGCAGGTGCTCGGCTCCCTCCAGTTCGCTTCAGTGACAGACCCAGTGCTCCGAGCACAGCTAAAGGATACATCGGGAGTCTGGAGAAGATATGCATCCATCACTCGAAGAGATCTCAAGAGACCTCTACCAACCAGGCTTCGCTCACTCCTAAAGCCATGGTCAGAAGCAAAGAACCTGAAAAGATCAATTCCCCTTCAACCACTGCCTACGTCGGTCGTTATCCACACGGATGCATCGCTAGAAGGATGGGGGGTCACTCCCCTCAACGACAAGTTCAAGGAACATGGTCTCCCCTATTCAAGACGTTCCACATCAGCTTCTTGGAGGCCATGGCGGTCCTTCTTTCTCTGAAGAGGCTGTCTCCACGCCCCTTATCCCACATCCGTCTAACTCTGGACAGCGCCATTGTGGTCAGATGTCTCAACTGACAGGGCTCAAGATCGCCCCAACTCAACCAAGTGTTACTGCCCATCTTCCGCCTAGCGGACAAGAAGAGATGGCACCTCTCAGCAGTTCACCTACAAGGATTCCGCAACGTGACGGCAGATGCTCTATCAAGGACATCCCCGATAGAGTCAGAATGGTCCCTGGACGCAGACTCATTCTCCTTCATCTCTCGCCAAGTCCCGAAACTGCAGATCGACCTCTTCGCGACGAGCAACAACAAACAACTTCCTTGTTACGTGGCCCCATACGAGGACCCCAGAGCGGAAGCAGTGGACGCCATGTCCCTGGACTGGAACAGATGGTCCAAGATTTACCTGTTCCCTCCACCCAACCTTCTGCTGAAATTCCTCACCAAGCTGAGAACCTTCCAAGGAACAGCAGCCCTAGTGGAACCCAAGTGGCCCCAGAGCAACTGGTTCCCTCTAATCCTGGAGTTACAACACAAGGTAATTCCCCTGCCAGACCCAGTTCTCTCCCAGCAACTTCAGAAGTCGACTGTCTTCGCTTCATCAAGGAAAACCCAAGACCTACATCTCATGATTTTCTCTCCCTAGCCGTTAAGAAGAGGTTTGGGATTTCGAAGAAAAGTTTGGACTTCCTAGAGGAATACAAAACTAAATCTACCAGAAGGCAATACGAGTCTTCCTGGAAGAAATGGGTGTCCTTAGTCAAGGCTAAAAATCCTACGGAAATCTCGATAGATTTTTGTCTGTCCTTCTTTATTCACCTTCATGGACAGGTCTTGGCAGCCAACACGATTTCTACCTGCAAATCAACCTTGTCAAGACCACTACTCTATGCCTTCCAGATCGACCTGTCCGACGACATCTTTAACAAACTGCCAAAGGCATGTGCTAGACTCCGTCCTGCACCTCCACCGAGACCCATCTGCTGGTCTCTCGACAGTGCTCCAATTTGCCTTAAGTTTGGACAACGAGTCTTGCCCTCTGAAAGATTTGACTCAAAAAATTATTTTCCTTTTTGCTCTCGCCTCGGGACCCCGAGTCAGTGAGATTGTGGCTTTATCAAGAGAAGAGGGCCAGATACAGTTTGCCGACACAGGCGAACTCACCCTCTTTCCTGACCCAACGTTTCTCGCCAAGAACGAGCTTCCCACCAAATGGTGGGGCCCCTGGAGAATCTTCCCCCTGAAGGAAGATGTCTCTCTATGCCCAATGGAGAGTCTAAAGGTCTATCTTTGAAGAACTTCAGACTTTGGCGGAGGACAGCTCTTTAAAGGAGAAACATCGGGGTCTGATTTGTCACTCAAACAGCTAAGGGCGAAGATCACCTACTTTATTCGCAGAGCGGATCCTGACAGTACACCCGCAGGTCATGATCCCAGGAAAGTCGCCTCTTCCCTGAATTTTTTCCAGTCAATGGACTTCAAGAGTCTTCGCTCTTTCACGGGCTGGAAATCCTAAAGAGTGTTTTTCAAACACTAAGAGAAGCAGGTGCCCGAGTTGAAGCGCTTCGTGGTAGCAGCAGGTAGTGTGCTAAAACCCGCTACTTAGTGTTGCGTAGAACAGCGAGTTATTCGGGACTCTAGCTCCATGGGTGCCTGTGTTAGACCCTAGTGCGAAACATAGTGATTTTAAGTGCCACCTTGTGACACTAAGGACTGTTCTTCTAGAAAGGTGAAGTAACAGACAGAAACACGTGTGCCACATGTTTTAACATGAAGTGTATATAAGACTTTCTGGAAAGACTTTATAGTTCCTCTGGAACTTATGTGTGTAATGGCAAGTTTTTCCTTTTCAGATTCCACACCCACTTCTTCTGATGTCTTTAGTCTATGTTTTTAATTGCATTTCTTATTTTAAAATTTGCTTATTTCATGCTAATTCTGCTTTAATGAATAAAAGAGAATCTAGTTAACCTGTGCATCTCATTTCGCCCTCTCTCTCTCTCATGAAATAAAACACTGTTACAGAATTTTATTACCCTATTATTTGAATACTATCATAAACAATGTTACAATATTGTTTCTCTTGATCCAAACACATCTAGACAAGGTAACTTGTTCCAACATGAGTATATTTACCTTCTTCTATCTGGCCCTGAGACCGGCAGGTATCTCCGAGACTAGGTGAGTTCCTCTATTAAGTAACTTCAAGATGTTCCTTGTGTCCAAATAGGACTTCCCTGCCAGGGGGGCAGGAAGCCATGTCATAGTGTATATGCCATTGGTAGTGACATGTAACGGAGATGTCACGGTCTCTAAGGTCATCAGACCAAAGGAATATTGTTTAGAAGTCGAAAGGTACTACAAAAAAGTAAAACTCCATGATACATTAATTCTCTGGTACACTTCCATCAGGCTTGAGCCCAAAAAACGGATTTTGAGCGAAACAAAAAATCTATTTTTGGGTGAGATAGCCATGTCGTCCTGATGGACCCGCCCTTGTTCTCTATTCGGCCCTGACAGGTCCCTCCCAATCTTATTGTATCATGGAGGCTGGCATAAACGCTGAAAGGAATGAGGATGGCGCGCTACGGCAGCGTCAACCAAGATGGCGGCCAACATGGCAACCGGATGTTGACGTCGCCGAGTACCATAACAGTAACGGAGGAGGAGAACTTTGTAACGGCTCCTCCCATAACTTGCCACACTTCCCCCTCAAAGCGTTAATGCTATGTGGGGTGCAGATAGCTATGTGGCGTGTCAAGCATACGTCCCGTTATTATACGATATGCTAAAAGGAAACCTTATAGGTACACGCGCCAGAAGTTAGAATTCTGTGAAACCTTTAGTTTAATTCTCTGGGAATATCTAATGTAGTCATATATACCCTTAGGAAGCTACTGAAGGAACCTTCCATCAGGACGTCATGGTTATCTCACCCAAAAATAGATTTCTCGCTTCTCTCAAAATCCGTTTTTAAATTGTAACTACCCTGGTAGTTACATATATATAGCTGATTGACACCATTGGTGGCGGGTTAGAAAACCTCAATCCCGTCGGGAATTTGTATAATTATCCATAGCTACAAATTAGCAGTACCAATAATCTGGTTCTCTTCTGATAAGGAAGCTGGCTTCATAGTTATCCTGCCTCATTTGCCTGCATTCCTTAAGAGACTCGGCGATCCAACCAGGGGGCTGTAAAAGTCTCTGTGGGGCTGCCACAAGGTCCTCGACCTTTGCGTGGCTAGACCTCCACCCTTGCTATCCTGAAATAGCTATGGACAATGATTCTGATCACCTACTCAAAAAACTAAAACCACACACCATAAAAAACTAACTTGACTTGCAACCCAGACTGTGGAAGGCTGCAACAACCTTCACAGAAAACCTGTGATACCAAGTTCAAGAAAAAGGCAAGGGTATATAATAAAAAAAAGGTTATAGGGTAGAGGCAGTAGTACCTTCTCCAACTACGACGCCGGAGGTAACATACGGACCCAGGGAGCAACAATCTTCATTTTGGGTCTGGACTTGTTTAAGGTAGCAATCTGCGAAGATTGATTTACTTCGCCAAAAAGTCGCCTCTAAGATTGACTTCATTAACTTATTGTGTCTATAAGCCAAATTAGTCACTACAGCTCTAACCTCATGTGGTTTCACCTTAAGGATTGGAAAGCTGCTTTCCTCACAAATCTGGTGAGCTTCCCTTATCAAATCCTTAATAAAAAATGCCAGAGCATTCTTTGATAAAGGTAAAGAGGGCTTTTTAACTGAGCACCAGAGGTTGTCTGCTTGTCTTCTCAGGGTTTTGGATGCTTGAAGATAAAATTTCAGAGCTCTCACTGGTCAAAGGCCTCTCTCCTTTTCCTGTCCTACTAAGTGAGATAACCCTGGAATGGTAAAGGATCTGGGCCAAGGTCGAGAAGGATTCGCGTTCTTGGCGAGAAAGCCTACCGGAAGGGAGCAAACTGCTTTGTCTCCATTAAAGCCCACCTTCTTGCTGATGGCTTGCAACTCTCCTACTCTCTTGGCTGTAGCCAACGCAACTAGGAATAGTCTTTTAAGTCAGATCCTTCCAAGAAGCCTTGTCAAGAGGTTCAAACCTGCTTGAGGTCAAAAAGGCCAGGACTACATCCAGGTTCCAAGAGGGGGTTGGGTTGTCCTTCTCTTAGCGGTCTCAAAAGATCTAATGAGGTCCGAGAGATCCTTGTTTCCTGACACATCAATGTGTCTGTGACGTAAGACGGAGGCTAGTATGCTGCGGTATCCCTTGATGGTCGATACAGCCAACTTTTCTTTCGTTCGCAAATGCAACAAAGTCTGCTATTTGGGTTATAGAGGTACTGGAAGAGAAGTTTGCTAGTCCTGCACCATTTTCTAAACACGTCCCACTTAGATTGGTAAACCTTAATTGTGGACGTCCTCCTAGCTCTCGCGATAGCTCGTGCAGCTTCCCCTTGAAAAGCCCTTCGCTCTTGCCAGCTTTTCGATAGTCAAAAGGCAGTCAGATTGAGAGCGGGGAGATTCCGATGGTCCCTCTATAAGTGTGTGGCTGTTTGAGTAGATCACTCCGACTTGGTAACGCTCTGGGGGTATCTACCAGCCACTCCATCACTTCTGCAACCCAAGGTCTCATGGGCCAAATCGGAGCTATCAGGGTCATGCGGGAGTTGTTCGACTCCCTGAACTTTTTCAAGACTCTGTACAGGATCTTGAACGGTGGAAAAGCGTACACGTTTAGTCCTTCCCAGTCCATGAGAAAGGCGTCCACCACAGCTGCTTCCTGGTCTGGGACTGGAGAGCAATAAACTGGTAACCTCTTTTTCATCTGTGTAGCGAAGAGGTCTATAGAGGGTTCTCCCCACAGCATCCAAAGGCTGGTGCACACCTCGTGATGTAGGGTCCACTCTGTTGTGAGAACTTGTCTTCCTCTGCTGAGAAGATCCGCCCTGACGTTCTTTTCCCCTTCTATGAAGCGTGTTATCAGGGTTATGTCCCTCGCTTTCGCCCACAGTAGGAGATCTCTCGCCGGCTCATAAAGGGAATCTAAACGAGTGCCTCCCTGCTTCCTGATGTAGGCCACCGCTGTGGTGTTGTCTGTGTTGACCTGAACTAATTTACCCTGGACTATCTCCTGGAAGTGCATCAGTGCTAGGTGTATGGCCACTAGCTCCTTGATGTTTATATGCCATTCCTTCTGAAACTCTTCCCACAGACCCAAAATCTCGGCCTTCCCCAGTGTTGCACCCCACCCCATGTCTGAGGCGTCTGAATACAAAACTAGGTCGGGGTTCCTCTGTTGAAGTTCGAGGCCTTCCAGAAGTTTGTTGGCATCGTCCCACCAACTCTAAGTGATTCCTGATCCCCAGAGGAATCGGAATCCACGTTTCTAGACCTTGGTCTCTTGTCCAATATTTTGAAAGGTGAAATTGAAGAGGCCGTAAATAAAGTCTTCCCAGGGATACGAACTGCTCGATCGATGGGAGGGTACCCAGCAGACTCATCCATTCTCTTACAGAGCAGGTACTTCTGTTTAGGAAGTGTTCCACCTTTCTTAGGCATTCTAGAATGCATTTCGGGGCTGGAAAAGCCCAAAAAACCACTGACTGAATCCTCATCCCCAGGTAGATGATGTTTTATGAGGGTGTCAGTTGAGATTTGGCCATATTTACCACCAGACCTAGCTGTTGCGTCAAAGACATTGTAACTTGAAGACCCTCCAGACACTTATCTTGCAACCTGGCTCTGATTAGCCAGTCGTCCAGGTACATTGATATCCGTACTCCCTTCAGATGTAGCCAGCTAGCCACGTTGGCAACCACTCGAGTAAAAATGTAGGGAGCCGTGCTCAGTCCAAAACAGAGTGCTTTGAACTGATAAGTAGTTTCTTGGTAAACGAATCTCAGAAATTTTCTGTAGTTCGGGTGGATTGGGATGTGGAAATACGCGTTCTGCAGATCTAATGACACCATCCAGTCTCCTTGTCTGGTACCTGCTAGGACTGACACAGAAGTCTCCATGGCAAACTTGACTTTGCTTATGAACTTGTTCAGAGGACTTACATCCAGAACAGGTCTCCAACCGCCCCAAGTTCTTCGGAACTAAAAAAGTCTGTTGTAAAAACCCTCTGAAGAGGGGTCCTCTACTACTTCTATGGCTGCTTTTGACAGCATTAGGTTGACTTGCTTTTGAAGAGCTGCTGCCTTGTTCCCTGAGTATGTTGCTGTCAACTGTAAGGGTTCTGACGAAAGAGGCGGCCTTCTCAGGAAGGGGATCTTGTCACCCTCTTTCAAGACATTGATTGTCCAGTCGTCAGGCCCCCTTTGGCTCCACTCTTGCCAATAGTGAGATAACCTGGCTCCCACTTGTGTCTGGAGGTTGCAAGGCTCACTTCCTTGTTTTAGGTTGCTGCTTTGAGAATTTGCGAGGTTGTCCTCCAGCAGCAATTCTCCGATTCCCTCTCGAAAGGGCTCTCCCACGAAAGGGCTGGCGAGTAGGGGCAGCTTCCTTTTGCTTCCTGGCTAAAAAGCTAGCCGGGAGGACTTTCTTGGCAGTCCTGATGATAAGGTCTTGCGTCGCTTGTTGCGCAAGAGCTGCCGACAAGTCCTTCACTATATCAGAAGGGAAGAGATGGTTACCCAAAGGAGCATACAATAGCTCTGATTTCTGAGCGAGGGTCAATCTTGACGACAGGAAGGAACACAGCATAGCCCTCTTCTTAATAACTCCTGCCGTGAAAAGGGTGGAGAGTTCGATGGACCCATCCCTCACGGCCTTATCAAGACAGGCAATCAGATACATCTGTGCCTCGTTCTTTGGATCTGTGACCTCTGCGAGGGCTCCGAGAGTCCAGTCCAACAGGCTGAAGACTTCTATAGTTCTAAAGATGCCCTTCAACAAGTGATCCATCTCCGACGTGGTCCACATTACCTTCGACTTGGTCATGGCTGACCTACGTGAGGCGTCAACGAGTCTGGAGAAGTCACCCTGGGAGGAGGCAGGAACTCCCAAACCGAGAACCTCCCCAGTCTCATACCACACACTGGATCTGGAGGCCAGTCTAGTAGGGGGAAAGGAAAAGGAAGTCTTCCCTAGATCCCTTCTCTAGGAAATCCACTCATTTAGAGATGAGAAAGCTCTCTTGACTGATCTGGCAAGATCCGTTTTCTTAAACGAGGAAGGTTTCTGGAGTCTGCCCTTCAAAAACTGCGAGGGCGGGCTTTGAGGCAAAGCCTGTGTAAACTCCTCCGGATACAATTCCACTAGAACCGCCAGCAATCTCTCAAGATCAGCTGCATGAAGCGTTTCCTGGGTTTTCCCTTCTGAAATTTCATCTAAGGGGATAGCGATCTCCGGAGTAGAATGAGTAGGAGACACACCCACCTCATCGTGTCGATTCTCGTCGTCCAGTATGTTTTCATCATGCTGTAATGGAACGTCGTGCATGATTCCAGCAAGTTGCGAGGAAGCGTCACGCTTGCGTGCGTCCTGCCAACCTCCCGCATGTTTCGAGGGAGAGTCATGCTTATGTGCTTCCAGCATGCGTCCATCATGCTGCGAGGAAGCGTCAACACTGCGCCCGGTATGCAGCGAGGGAATGTCCTGCTCGCATGCGTCCAGCATGCGGTATGTTTCCAGCAGGCGGTATGCTTCCAGCATGCGGTATGCTTCCAGCATGCGGTATGCTTCCAGCATGCCGTGAGGGAGCGTTAACTGCGCGTCCAGCATGCCACGAGGGATAGACAACTGAGCGTCTACCATGCTGCAGGGAAAAGTCCTGATTGCATGGGTCAAGCATGTATCCAGCCTGCTGCATGCGTCCAGCATCTTGTCGCTTCCCATAACGTTTCCCAATCGCTGTGAGGGAGCGTCGCTGAGCGGTGAAGTAACTCACTGGCCGATCACGGCTTGGTTAGATCTAGTTCCTTTCCTTGGTCTGTTGATTTCCTTCAATTCTTTCTTACCAGTCTCCTCTGTTTATGACTTGTAGGCATCAAACAGGGACGTAAGGTCTGACGCTTGCGGCGCGTCCAGACTGCTGTGAGGGGGCGTCGCGATTCCTATCACTACCTGAACTGCGTCCTGATCGCTGCAAGGGAGCGTCTACTGGGGTCGTCTGGCCAAGAGGAGGAGAAAGCCCTTGCGACATCTCCCAATTCGGGGGAGAGGGAGAAGCGTGCGCCTTCTCCTACGACGAACTATGTACCTTACGCGACTGCTTAGGCGCTGAAACGTCGTCTTCCTCCGAAATAAAAACTTCCGGCGAGCTCCAGTTACTGCAGGATGGTAGCTGGAACTTAGCAGGAGACCTACGTCTCTTGAGAGGCCTTGAAAGAAGAGGTTGACGCCAACCACGTCTAGGTCTTGCGTCCTCCGACGAGAACGAACACTTCCTCATCTCGCCTTTCCTGCGGCGAGGGGGAGCGTCCTGGGATACGTCAACAGGATAGCTCGAGGAGACGTCCGTTCGTTGTTTAACGTCTCTCATCTCCCTTAGCCTTTCGACTTTCCTTCTCTCAGGGGTTGGGGAGCACGGAAGAGGTCCCGGGCTAGGAGTATGACAGACACGAACGGACACACCCTCCACTTCACTATCACTATTCACAAACTTGCGTTGCAACCCACGCACTGCACTCCAAATCACTTCTTTTTCCGAAGTAAGGGATTCCACTTTTGCACCTAAGGCTGAAATTGCAGCCAACACATCCTTCAAAGAAGGCTCACTTACCTTTGACACCTTAGCGGGGTCTGGTACTACTGCCTTAGGATTAGTAATAGGAATATTAGTCTCAAGCACATTAGAAGGAACATGACTATCGGACGATCTATTAGAAAGAACACTAGCTGATCTAGCTCTCCTAAGCCTGTCCTTCTCTAATCGCTTAACATAGCAATCAAACTCCTTCCACTCTCTATCAGACAAAGACTGACAATCATTGCATCTGTCAATAAAAGTACATTCATGCCCTCTGCAACTTTTACATATTGAGTGAGGATCAAGCGAGGCCTTAGGCATTTGAGTCTTACATCCTTTAACACACCTTCTAATTACAGAGTCGGCCATTTTGTAAACTAGAAAATAGTAAACTAACAGTCCAGGTCAAAAAACCAACAAAGTCCATCTAAACTGAGTGAAAAGTCAAAAGGGAAAATCCAAAAAAGCAGCAAAATGTTATTTTCCTTAGTAAAATAAATTTTTGAATATACTTACCCGATGATCATATAGCTGTCAGCTCTGCTGCCCGACAGAAAAAACCTACGGGCGGAATACGCCAGCGATCGCTATACAGGTGGGGGTGTACATCAACAGCGCCATCTGTCAAGTAGGTACTCAAGTACTCGATGTCAACAAGAACCAATTTTCTCCTCTGTCCACTGGGTCTCTATTGGGGAGGAAGGGTGGGTCCTTTAATTTATGATCATCGGGTAAGTATATTCAAAAATTTATTTTACTAAGGAAAATAAAATTTTTCAATATTAAACTTACCCGATGATCATATAGCTGATTCACACCCAGGGGGGTGGGTAGAGACCAGCATTACATGTTGACATTATGAGCTAAGTATTCCGTATTTCATTTTAGCAGTTATTCAAAATAACAAGCATAAAATAAATAAGTACCTGGTAAGGAAGACGACTTGAACAATTACTCTGCCTTTTTAAGTACGTCTTCCTTACTGAGCCTCGCGATCCTCATAGGATGCTGAGCGACTCCTAGGAGCTGAAGTATGAAGGGTTGCAACCCATACTAAAAGTCCTCATCAAAACCTCTAATCTAGGCGCTTCTCAAGAAATGATTTTGACCACCCGCCAAATCAAGTAGGATGCGAAAGGCTTCTTAGCCTTCCGGACAACCCAAAAATATTTCAAGAGAAAGATTAAAAAGGTTCTGGAATTAGAGAATTGTAGTGGTGGAGCCCCCACCACTACTGCACTCGTTGCTACGAATGGTCCCAGAGTGTAGCAGTTCTCGTAAAGAGACTGGACATTCTTAAGATAAAAGACGCGAACACTGATTTGCTATTCCAATAGGTTGCGTCGAATATACTTTGCAGAGATCTATTTTGTTTAAAGGCCACGGAAGTTTTGACAGCTCTAACTTCGTGTGTCCTTACCTTCAGCCAAGCTTGGTCTTCCTCATTCAGAAGGGAATGAGCTTCTCGTATTAACAGTCTGATAAAATAGGATAAAGAATTCTCTGACATAGGCAAAGATGGATTCTTAACTGAACACCATAAAGCTTCAGACGGGCCTCGTAAAGGTTTTTAAAATAGAACTTAAGAGCTCTTACAGGACATAATACTCTTTCTAGTTCATTTCCAACCATACGATAAGTTTGGAATATCGAACGATATTGGTCAAGGCCGAGAAGGCAGCTCGTGTTTGGCTAGAAAACCAAGTTGTAGAACATGTAGCCGTTTCGGATGAGAATCCGATGTTCTTGCTGAAGGCATGAATCTCACTGACTCTTTTAGCTGTGGTTAAGCATATCAGGAAAAGAGTCTTAAAGGTGAGATCTTTCAGGGAGGCTGATTGAAGCGGTTCGAACCTGTCTGACATAAGGAATCTTAGAACCACGTCTAAATTCCAACCAGGTGTAACCAAACGACGCTCCTTCGTGGTCTCAAAAGACTTAAGGAGGTCCTGTAGATCTTTATTGTTGGAAAGATCTAAGCCTCTGTGACGGAAGACTGATGCCAACATGCTACTGTAACCCTTGATAGTGGGAGCTGAAAGAGATCGTTCTTTCCTCAGATATAAGAGGAAGTCAGCTATTTTGAGTTACAGAGGTACTGGTCGAGGATACGGATACTGACTTGCACCAGTTTCGGAAGATTTCCCACTTCGATTGGTAGACTCTAAGGGTGGATGTTCTCCTTGCTCTAGCAATCGCTCTGGTTGCCTCCTTCGAAAAACCTCTAGTTCTCGAGTCTTTCGATAGTCTGAAGGCAGTCAGACGAAGAGCGTGGAGGCCTTGGAGTACCTTCTTTACGCGTGGCAGACGTAGCAGGTCCACCCTTAGGGGAAGTGTTCTGGGAACGTCTACTAGCCATCGAAGTACCTCGGTGAGTTATTCTCTCGCGGGCCAGAGGGAAGCAACTAGCGTCAACTTTGTCCCTTCGTGAGAGGCGAACTTCTGCAGTACCTTGTTGACAATCTAGAACGGAGGGAATGCATATAGATCTAGATGTGACCAATCTAGTAGAAAGGCATCTATATGAACTACTGCTGGGTCCGGGATAGGTGAGCAAAGTATTGGGAGCCTCTTGGTCATCGAGGTTGCGAAGAGATCTATGGTTGGCTGGCCCCAGGTGGCCCAAAGTCTCTTGCATACATCCTTGTGGAGGGTCCAATATGTTGGAATTATTTGTCCCTTCCTACTGAGACAATCTGCTATGACATTCAAGTTGCCTTGGATGAACCTCGTTACTAGTGAAAAGTCCAGACCTGTTGAACAGGAGAGGAGGTCTCTTGCGAACTCATACCATGTCAGAGAGTAGGTCCCTCCTTGCTTGGAGATGTACATCAAAGCAGGGTGTTGTCCGTGTTCACCTCCACCACTTTGCCTTGAAGGAGACCTGAAGCTTTACCAGGTCAGACGTACTGCCAGTAGCTTCTTGCAGTTGAAATGCATTGTCCTTTGACTCGAGTTCCATAATCCCGAGCATTCCCTACCGCCTAATGTCGCACCCCAGCCTACGTCCGATGCGTCCGAGAAGAGAACGAGGTTGGGAGTCTGAACAGTCAGGGGAAGACCCTTTCAAAGGTTGATAAAGTCCTTTCACCAAGTCAGACCAGACTTTATCTTCCCGGAAACCGGGATCGAGACCGCTTCTAGCGTCTTGTCCTTTTCCAGTGAAAAGCTAGATGATACAGAAGAGGACGGAGGTGTAGTCTTCCAAGTGACACAAATTGAACCACGGATGACAGTGTCCTAACCAGACTCATCCACAGCCTGACAGGGCAGTGTTCCTTCTTCAGCATCTTCTGGATGGATAACAGGGCTGGGGGTTGATCGTCTTGTTCAGCAATGTCCTCATCAGAGGGTTCCTCATCCGAAACTGATGAGGAAACGGCAACGGAGTGGGCAACGTCTGACTCGCTGAATCCGGTCGCACTGGTGGATGCGTGATGGAGCCGGACACAAGATCATGGTACTGCTGCACAGTCTGTGAACTGTCAACCATGGGGACGCGAGGAAGTACAGCGTCAACCCGAAACTGTCTAGACTGTCTGGGTTGCGCAGTCAACCCCCTACCGGGTTGCTGAGGTTGCCGCACTGCGTCACAACAAGTCACCTCTGCTGGTTGTTGAACGTCTTCCTAGTGACAGACTGAACGTCCACAACCACCTCCGAGAGTCGCTTAACGTCAACGTGCGACTGGCAACCCACACTGGGTCGCACCGGTGGAGGAACCACCTCAACTGGCGGACGTGAGTAGGATACCTCAGCGTCAACAGGGCGTACAACCAACCGGTAGGAAGGTTGTTGGCTAGGAGGTTCTTCTCCGTAAAAAATCCTCTATCAAGGACACAAGCTTGGACTGCATGTCTTGCAACAAAGCCCATTAGGGTCTATGGGAGCAAGTGTGGCAACAGACGGGGTTAGCGACCGAAGCGGAACCATTTACCATCCCTGGAAGCCTTGTTATGCTTTAATTAAAGTCCAAAGGAGGCTAAGCAGCTTAAGGCTCCTCTCCAATTGACAGAGTCCTCAAAGGAATATCAGAAGGAGGGAGAACAGCACTTTCTCATCTACAGGAACCATGTCCGAGAAAAGCTAGGTTATCTCAGTGAGGGTCTCACTGGTGCATAAGCAGCAGACCAGAAGGCAACGTTATGTAACTGCTTGACAGTCTGTGAACTGTCAAAAACTGAACTGTCAACCACAACAGGTGCGTGAGGACATACAGCACTGGTGCATTAGTAGCAGACCAGAAGGCAACGTCATGTAACTGCTTGACAGTCTGTGAGCTGGCAACAACCAAAGCTGTGTGGGGAAGCCTCAACTCCTGACTGACTAGTCTGCTGCGGGCGAGTGGCGGTAACCACAGTGGGTTGCGGAGGCTGACACACCGTGTCAAAACACGGCAGCTTGTGGTAGCTCACGCACGGCAACGGAGTGCTCCGTGTGTCTGTGGGAGTCAGCATGCGTCTGGCAGGGTCGACTGCGCATGGGTGGAGGAGCTCTCACAACAAGAGTGTGGGAGCAGGCAGCCATGCTGGGCGCACAACCGTGGCAGGTTGTAGGCAAACGGGTGCATCGTCAACCTTCTCCGCAGTCGGAGTGTGGGAGCAGGCAACAACCAAAGCGGAGTGGTGGTGCGTGGTGGGGACTGCCGTGGGTTGCGGAAACTAACGCATCGCGTCAAAACACGGCAGCTTGACTCCACCTTCCCACTGCTGATGCGGTAGCTCACGCATGTTAACGGAGGGTGCCGCACGTCGGCTAACATTAACATGCGTCTGGCAGGGTCGATTGCGCATCGGAGGTGGAGCTCTCCGCAGCCGGAGTGTGGGAGCAGGCAGCCTCAGCGTGAGCTGGGCGCACAACCGTGGCAGGTTGTAGGCTAACGAGAGCAGTGTCAACCTTCTCCGCACGAAACTCCTGCATAACCGCAGCTAACTGAGTCTGCATAGACTGCAGTAAAGACCACTTAGGGTCTACAAAAAACGGCAACAGACGGAGCTACTGTCCGTTGTGACTGAGGGTCTAAAACAGCTGGTGCGGCAACAGACGGAGTTACTGCCTGTTGCGGTACCACCTTGCCTCTCTTGGGAGGAGTGCAGTCGTCGGATGACTGCAGCGAGTCCGAACTGACCCAGTGGCTACACCTAGGCCGTTGGACTTGCGCGGAAGGGACCGACTTGCACTTAAAAAGCTGCAAGATGTGGTCCATGGTTTCTTACGAGAAACCTCTTCCGCAGACGAGGAATAAATGGGCTCTCTCGTCTTTGTGTGGGTGGGGCGATCTCACGTCGGCTAACGTGGGTAGATACGCCCGAAACCACGGAGGGAAAAACGTCTGTTCGTCGATCAAGGCCTGTGGAACCCATAAGTCGTTCGACATTACTTCTCCCCTGGGCTTGGCAGCTTGTAAGAGGTCCCGGACTAGGTGAACAACTGGCACGAACAGACGAACCCTCGGACGCAACACTGTAACACTTTGCGCATATCACTTTATCGCTTTTGATTTTCTGTTTGCACTTATTTCACTGAAATCGAAACTTTAACTGATTTCTACCTGAAACACGCAATCCTATCCTTCATTAAAAGGTAGTAATTGCGAAAACAGTTTTACAATGCAACAGAAAAACATAAAAAAAGATAAAGAATTCAGTGGCTGGAAAAGAGACTAAACACTAGATCAAATAAACTACGTTTACAATCTCTCACCGCATAAAGCCTGGGAACAAGAATAAAACCCTAGAAACGTTTTACCTTCTTCCCCTACAGCGACTAGGGAGAAGAGTAAAAAAAAAACGAGAACAACGTTACCCGTTGAACGAAACGTTTATTCTCCTCTCTCTCCCTCCGTCTCTATCTCTCTCTCTCTTCTCTCTTGATTTAGCACCTGAGAGAAGAGCCCAATTATATATCGTTAAAACATGTTATTTGCTAAAGGAAAAAACTGAAAGGTTTCCCAAATAAAAAGTTCCTTTATTTAGAATTTAAACCATTTAAGCTAAGAAAGAATGAACGAAACGCTAGAATCGGTTTACTCTTACTGCAACGTGAAACCGTGATACACTCTCTCTCTATCGTAACGATAGAGCGCATGTTGAACGTTCTGAACGTCAACAACTGCGGAGACTAAAAAACTAAACGTTAGTTCATCTTTGAAAACAGTACGAGACTATCAAAGAAATTCTTTCATAAAACATTAAAATTAAAAAAGTATTAAATTCTTAAAAGGTTAAATACGATATAACGGGCTCAATGTTAATTAACTTCGGTTCCAAGTAAGGACCGCCTACTATTAGGAAAGGTCGCATATAAACAAACATAAAAATTAATTTTTTATAAGTTTATAATAAATGGAAAGTTAATCGAAGAGGCCTATAAAGGCGGAGAGATATAAAATAAATAGATCTATAACTTGTAAAGCAAAATTACCAAAAACCTAAACACACTTCCGTCTAAGGGAAGGGTCGGCCATTTAAAAGTGAAAGCGAGTCCATACTCTCTTCGTCACCATAATTAAATCTATCCAAAACGAGTTCAAGTTTTGAAATGAAGAAAAAACCCCTGCATAGCGAAAGCTCAAAACTGGAATAGTGTACTTCACCAAATCGTTGTGAAAACAAATCCAGTTAGGGACGGCGTATTTAGTAGGTCTTGCTATTGGCACGACAGAGAGAAAATTGGTTCTTGTTGACATCGAGTACTTGAGTACCTACTTGACAGATGGCGCTGTTGATGTACACCCCCACCTGTATAGCGATCGCTGGCGTATTCCGCCCGTAGGTTTTTTCTGTCGGGCAGCAGAGCTGACAGCTATATGATCATCGGGTAAGTTTAATATTGAAAAAGCCATCAACAATAATCAACCAAAAGGTACTTCACCAAATTTGTAGATGAAGTAAATCACAACGAAACGAATTTCCGCCATGTTGACTCGATCAACGGCAGGGAATTTCTGAGGAATGGTGGGAATGGTTCCAGTTACTTACTGAGAGGGCGCTCAGGTATGACCACCTGCTCACTAGGCGGTGATTGCCGCGAAATTTGAATTTCTGCCGTGCGCGCGACGAAACGCGGGATTAAAGCTTTATATATGTAACTACCAGGGAAGTTACATATTTAAAAATACACTATTCGGGGAATAAGTCACCTTCCTTGTAAGATAATTCCTCGAAAGGGAGCTGAACTGTTATACACTTTAATTCAGTAATGAAACAAACACACGGCAGTGTTGAGAACCTGCCGACCATCAACACAGGGTAGGGCGGCAATGACAACTCCCTTACGGCGGAGGCAGTCGGATACGTCGTCAACAGTAATTAAAGTTACAATTATCTAACAACATAAACCTATATTTCCATTTATACATATATACTCATATATATGTAAGATAAATGAAAACACACAAGAGAAAAAAAAACAGAACAGAAAAACAATCAAGGCAAGTCTTTACGGGAGAGAAAGGCAGAATGTCCGTCCTCTACCGTGCCATTAAGTAAAGTGGTTACTCAGCCGAGAGGTGTGAGTGATCGGGGTAGCCAGTCTACCCCACCCCCACCCGCTAACTAGCGGATGGGGTAGTTATCCCTCACTAAAATTATCATGGCTCATCTTTCAGCTACACCGAAAGTATACCCTATAAATAGCGGAGGGTTTGTATCTACGCCTGAACAAATAAGAAGTGAAAAAAAGGTGTTTTAACATATCCATTTTTAAGGGAACTTTGTTTGAAAAGTCTCATATAGATATAGAAACTAATTTGTTACTTGTATATAATTACATTTATGTTAAATTTAGTTATAAATTTGTTGAAAATAGAATAAAGAATTTCTCAAGACCATGATTAGTGCTCATTCATTCATGAGGTTATTCTGCATTGGGTATCAAGTCGGAAAGGTGCGGCTCACCTTTACCCTCCATCCCAAGTAGGTACACAAGGGGTTTTAGGCTGTCTTATATTGAATATGGCTGTGTAAGGGGTGTCGCCAAGCCCAACCCACTAGGCAAGGATACAGCTACAAGGTTAGGTTAGGTTAGGTGGTTTGTTTAGGCTACCTGGTGGTCTTGTTTATTGATAATTCTACATGTGCCATTATTCACATGGTAAAAAGGATTCTTTAATTCATTCCCCAACCAAAATTTCCGATTTTCCACTGGGGGTCCCCCAAGATTGGAAAGGTTAACAAATAGGATAAAAATACAGTTCCTCCTCAATACCCAAATAAATAATGTAATAAAAAGTGCTGGTTATCTAAGAAAAATGACAAATTCGGAGATAATTTGTATTTTTCCTAACCATACAAACCTTAGCTATTTACATAGGGTATTACTTTCGGCGTAGCTGAATGACGAGCCATTAGATTTTCAACGAGGGTTAACTTAGAGGTAGGACTTCACGGGGGACAGGGCTGGCGGGCAAATATGTGTAAACAGCTAAGGTTTGTATGGTTAGGAAAAATACAAATTATCTCTGAATTTGTCATTTGTTCCGTAGCCAAAATACAAACCACGCTATTTACATAGGGTGACTTAACCCTTAGGTAGGGTGGAAGGTCCCAGCCTTACTGGCTTTGGCTTTTGCCCGGGGACTCAGAATCCGAGTGAGTAGCACTCGAGAAAAGGAGTCCCTGCACCTCGCAAATTCCTTGCTCCGCAAGGAACATGCGGCCTACATAAGGTTGTGTGTGAAGGAATGAAGTGTGACTCATCCTAGGAGGTTGACCTGAAGTCCTTTAGATGGAATTCTAGGCTAGGACGTTCCCAATACCACCTTGTCAGGGTATGGGGGACGCGACAGTATTATATTAATACTAGGAACACAAGGAAGCATGGTTTACCTGCAGTGGTTTGAGGTCAGCTATGCAGAGAACCCAGGATGCTGCTTTCCCCAAGAGAGGGGAGGATGAAGAAAAGAGTAAGGGCCAGACATACTTTTTCATTCATGCAGTATAAAACCGGGTAACAATGCCCTCAACCTTCTGCTACCTGTCCATTAAGGAGCCTAAGGTTAGACCAGCTGTTGTGTAGCCCCCACAGGGCTGATAGAGAAAGTATCGAGGCTCCTGTGGGTCACGTCCTGCAGGTAGTGGGCTGTGAAGGTCATTTGACGCTTCCAGACCCCAGTTTGTAGCACCTGCATCACAGAGAAGTTTCTCTTGAATGCCAGGGACGCTGCGATGCCTCTGACATTGTGTGCTCTAGGGCGACATGAAGGAGGAGGGTCTGGATTCAGGGCATGATGGATGACCCTTCGAATCCAAGCTGAGATGGTATTCTTGGTGACCCTCCTCTTCGTCCTTCCTGTGCTCACAAACAGGGCTTTGCACGCGAGGACGAACTGCAGCTGTTCTTTTTAAGATAACGCCTCAGACTCCTTACTGGGCATAGTAGGAGATGGTCTGGGTCATCTGTTACAGAACGAAGACTCGAAATCCTGAAGGAGTCGAACCGTGGGTCCGGAACTCCAGGACTTTGAGTCTTAGCAACAAACTCAGGGACGAACCTGAACGTTACCTCCCCCCATCCCCTTGAATGGGCGACGTCGTACGAGAGACTATGAAGTTCACTGACACGCTTGGCTGAAGCCAGAGCGAGCAGGAACACCGTCTTCCAAGTCAGGTGACAATCAGAAGCCTGGAGTAATGGTTCGAACGGAGGTCTCTAAAGAGCCCTGAGAACCCGAACCACGTTCCATGGAGGAGGTCTCACTTCCGACTGAGGGCAGGTAAGTTCATAGCTTCGTATGAGCAAAGAAAGTTCCAGCAAGGAAGAAATGTCTATTCCTTTCAGCCTGAAGGCCAGGCTTAAGGCTGAGCGATAGCCTTTCACCGCCGAGACCGAAAGGCGCATTTCCTCCCGCAAATATACAAGAAACTCCGCTATTGGTGGAATAGTGGCATCGAGGGGAGAGATACCCCTCCCACGACACCAACCACAGAAGACTCTCCACTTCGCCTGGTAGACCCCTGCAGATGACTTTCGCAGGTGTCGAGACATCCTCTCCGCAACTTGTCGCGAAAAAAGCCTCTCTCTGTGAGGAGATGTTGGATAGTCTCCAGGCGTGAAGTCGAAGAGATGCTACGGCTTTGTGGAAGATGTTGCAGTGTGGTTGCTTGAGTAGCTTGTGTCGTGGGGGGAGTTCTCTCGGGAGTTCCATCAGGAGCTGCAGAAGGTCTGGGAACCACTCTCCATGATGCCATAGCGGAGCTATCAAAGTCATTGATAGGTTGACCGATAGTCTGGTCTTGTTGAACACCCTTCTCATCAGACAGAACAGTGGGAAGGCGTAGACGTCGATGTTGTCCCACCGTTGTTGGAAGGCATCTTGCCAGAGTGCCATGGGGTCCGGGACTGGGGAGCAGTACAGCGGCAGCTTGAAGTTCAAGGCTGTCGCGAACAGGTCCACTGACGGGGAACTCCACAAAGTCAGGACTTTGTTGGCTACTAGAGGATCCAAAGACCACTCGGTACTCACTATCTGCGATGCTCTGCTCAGACTGTCGGTGAGCACATTCCTTTTGCCAGGAATGAAGCGAGCTGATAGTGGTATCGAGTGGACTTCGGTCCATCTCAGTATCTCTACTGCAAGATGGGATAGCTGTTGTGAAAAGGTACCTCCCTGCTTGTTGATATATGCCACTACTGTGGTGTTATCGCTCATCACCACCACAGAGTGACCCGCCAGGGTCTGTTGGAACTGTTGAAGGGCCAGATATAAGGCCTTCATTTCTAGCAGATTGATGTGGAGGTACTTTTCTGATTCTGACCATAGGCCTGAGATCCTGTGGTTCAGAACGTGGGCCCCCCACCCTTCTCTTTACGCGTCCGAGAACAGCATCAAATCCGGGGGGGAGGACGAGAAGATCCACTCCCTTTTGAAGGTTTCTGTCTGTCAACCACCACTGCAGGTCCGTCCGTTCCGCAGGCCCTATAGGGACGACCAGAATGTCCGGGGAATCGTTGCCTTGATTCCACCGGGACTTGAGCCGTCATTACAGGGATCTCATCCTGAGGCTGCCGTTTGGAACTAGACGGGCCAAGGAAGACAGGTGACCTAGGAGACATAACCAAGATTGGGCTGAAAGCTCTTCTCGTCTGAGGAAAGGCTCTGCGACCCTCCTCAGCCTTGCTATCCTGTCGTCTGATGGAAAGGCTTTATGGAGATTGGTGTCCAATATCATGCCTAGATATACCAGTCGTTGAGATGGAAGCAGAGAAGACTTCTCGAGATTTACCATGATCCCTAGATCTTAGCAAAGTCCCAGAAGCTTGTCTCGTGTTCGAAGAAGGGTCGACTCCAAGTCTGCCAGGATCAGCCAGTTGTCCAGATAGCGAAGGAGACGGATGCCGATTCTGTGTGCCCACGAAGATATCAGGGTGAACACTCTGGTGAACACCTGTGGTGCTGTGGAGACCGAAACACAGCACCTTGAACTGGTAGATCTTGTTGTCTAGGCTGAATCTCAAGTACTTTCTGGAAGACGGATGGATTGGGATCTGGAAGTACGCGCCATTCAGATCCAGTCTGCACATGAAGTCTTGCGGTCTCACTGCAAGTCTGACCGTCTCTGCTGTCTCCATGCTGAACGAAGTTTGTTTGACAAACTTGTTCAGGGCTGAGAGGTCGATGACGGGTCTCCAGCCTCCAGACGCCTTCTTTACAAGAAAGAGTCGACTGAAGAAGCCTGGGGAGCCGTCGACGACCTCTTGGAGAGCATCCTTCTTGAGCATGGTCTCGACTTCTGCCTGAAGGGCTAGCCCCTTTGCCGATCCCATGGCATAGGAGCTCAACGACACTGGATTCGCTGTCAGGGGAGGTAGAGATGATATGAACGGGACACGATATCCTTGGCTGATCACGGAGATCGTCCAGGAATCAGCCCCGAGTTGCTGCCACCTGAACGCGCAACTTTGCAGGCATCCCCCACTGGTGGACATGCAGGGGGATTGCCAATCCTAGCGTTTGCGGCCTCGGCCACTCCCTCTAGGATTCCTGCCTCCCCTGGAGGACTTTCCGCCCTTCCTGTCTATGACCGGAAAGGGCTGCTGTTTGGACACCTTTGCCTTTGCTGCCAGAGCCGGTTTCGATGTCCTAGACTGACGAGGCTGTTGTTGTTGAGGTGCTGGAGTCTTGTAGGGTCTGGATGTAAGAGCCCTTTGGAGGAGAGAATCGTGATTCGATTTCCTCCACCTCTCAGCTGTCCGTTCCACATCCTTGGGCTCAAACAGGCTCTTTCCAAGGATGGAAGAGTGTCTGAGCTTGCAGACATCCACGGCTGGAACCTTCGAGTGGAACCTCTCGGTCACCGCATCACGACGCTTCAAGATCGAGTTTGCCCACTAGTTCGAAACTTGGTGAGCTAGAAACTCGATGGTGCGTGTGCCTAAGAGGAGGAAAGTCTCCATGGCCTTCCTGGTGCTCTCCTTGGACAAGTCCTCGGATCGCAACAGGATGCCCAGAGACCCCAGCCAGACATCCAGCCACGAAGTAACCTGCATGGCACACTTTGCGACTTTCTCCTGGCTAAAGATCTCTGTAGCCGAGAATGTCACCTGCCGGGCGGAGAGTTTCTCAAGAGAAATTCCCCTGGTAAGTTCTTCCACAGAATGGTGGAGAGGAAGAGCTAAACAAGACTCCCCCATGATCTCAAAGTACCTCCTCTGTTGTACACGAGGAGGTGGGAGGAGTTTGTTACCGGCAGAGGAACGGCTGGAGGAGGCGAGTTCGGAGAGCTGGCCCTCAACTTTGTCTCTGGCGCTCTTCACCCCCTGGGACCAGGGCAGAGCCGCACTGGCCTTCGGAGGTTTTTGAGTGCCGTAGACGTGGTCCAGGACCGTATCTTTGCCTTCGCGAGGGGCGGTCTCCGGATCCTTAAACCTGTTGAGTTGCCTCATCAGATTCAGGACCTGCCAGAAGGCATGCTCCGACTCATGCAGCTCTCCTCCTTGTGGACTGGCAGCAAAGTCTCCTGTCCCCAGCTGCTCTACTTGGGGGGACACGTGGACGTTCTCCTGGGGTCTTGCTGGGTCTGGTCGAATCCAGGATGAAGATTTTGGGACGGTCTTCGAGTCCTTGGGCTCCCTCCTAGGAGAGATACAGGACTCCAGTAAAGAAGTCTGAGGGCTCCTCTCTGCCCCCACACGGGACGATTCTCCTACTCGAGGTGGGGTTCCTCCCATTGGTGCCGTGGGAGAATGTCTCACCTCGCTGGATTCTCCTGAGGACGGAAAGGCTTCGTCCACAGGAGAAGGAGAAAACGTCTGAGAGGGGGAAGGGGCCTTCCTGACGGACTTCTTGGGAGCCAGTTTAACCCTAGGAGAAGTCACCACGAAGTCTACTCCTCTCCTTCTCTTCAGCGGAGACGAGGCTGCCGTTGGTTTGAGGCCCAGATCAGCGAGGGCCGGCTTAACAGCCTAGACGACCGCTTTGATCAGGGACCCAAACCAAGGCTGACGGCTGACAGACGCAGTGTCAGCGACTCCTGCTGGAGGGAAGGGGATCGGGCGATCCTTAGGAGTAGACACCACAGGGCCTGCCTGAAAAGAAGAAGTGTGTTGCCAAGACCTCTCTGAAGATTCTTCCTCCTCCTGCAAGTGCGCTGTTCTGCGTTTACGGGGTGGAGATCGTGAAGACGATGATCTGGAAGTACACGCTCCAGAAGACCCGCAAGGTTGCCCGTGCTGCGAAACCCGGCGGGAATCGTGGTCGAGATCGTGCTGGCGCTCGTGCGATGGTAAAATCGTGGGTTCGCGCGCGGACGAACATTGGCGCGCGGGTGCGCGTGGGCGAGGGTGCGCGAGGGCGAGGGTGCGCGAGGGCGAGGGTGCGCGTGGACACGCGGGCGAGTGGGGGCGCAGGTGAAAGTGCGCTTGGGGGCGCAGGTGAGGGTGCGCGCGGTCGTAAGGGCGAGCGCTGGCGGCCGGGAGAACGACAGCGCGCAGGGGAGCGATGGTGCGTTAGCGAGCGATGGCGTGTAGGGCGAGAAGGCGACCGACTGCGCACAGGCGAGTTAGCGCGTGGGTGCGTAGGAGACGTTAGGCGATCTGAAGTATGGGAGCGCGCAGGAGATCGCTGGCGCGCAGGAGATCGTTGGCGCGCAGTTGCGCGGGCAGGAGATATCAGCTGGGACGCAGGACCAGAAGGTGTAGTGGCGCGCAAAGGCGAACGCTCGTGGGCGCGCACAGGAGACTTCTCGTGGGCGCGCTGGGGCGCAGTGACTCGTTCCAGTCTAGAAGTGCGCACAGGGGAGTGCACGCGATGGCGCGCAGGCGATGGCTGGCGCTTGGGAGAGTTCTGAGGGCGCGCAGGAGATCGTCGGCGAGGAGGCGAAGAAATAATCTCCTTGCCTGCGCCCAGATCCGGAGATCGTGGGCGCGTAGGCGAACGTTGGCGCGCATGGCGCGCATCAGGAACAGGTCGCGCAGATGTGCGCTGGCGAGTAGGCGATCGTGGGCACTCAGGAGAACGTGGCGCGCAAGGCGCGCAGCAGGAACAGGGTGCGCAGATGTGTGCTGGCGAGCAGGGGAGCGCTGGCGCACAGGAGATCCCTGACGAGCAGGAGAGCGCTGACGCGCAGGTGAGCGCTGGCGCGCAGGTGAGCACTCTCGAGCAGGAGATCTACGGCGAGATGACTCACAGGAGATCTACGGCGAGATGACTCACAGGAGATCACTGGCGCATTGAGTCCGAAGAGGTCTGGTCCACAGCTACAGCAGGAGAGCGCTTGTGCGCTACTGCGCAGGAGATCGTGGGCGCGCAGGTAAAACCTGGCACTTAAGGGACTTACTCACATTGTGAGATAAGCCCTTTTGCCCCGAAGGGACCGGTGCCCGTTGGATAACGGGGTGCGTTGGCGCCCACTGCGCATCTGCGTCCAGAAACGGAGAAGGAAGACTAGCAGGTCTGGCAGGCGTAGGAGATCGCGAAGACTAGCAGGTCTGGCAGGCGTAGGAGATCGCGAAGACTAGCAGGTCTGGCAGGTGTAGGAGATCGCGAACGATCTGCTGAGAGGTCTAGTGATGCAGCCGCAACGGTCTGCTCACGTCGAGGAGGATCCTCTGCTGGGGACGTCGAAGGCGATGAACCGAAGAGGTGCCTCCTAACTCCCTTGTAAGGAGAAGGAAGGCCTCTACAGCGAAGAGGAGGGCGAGCCTTACGGCGAAGACGATCTCGAGGGGCAGCAACACCATCGTCGGTCCTCCGAGGAGGAGTCTCTGTCAGTGAACTCCCCCGAGGGGGAGAATCACCCGCAGGAGAGACCATTGGACCCAGCTCCTCCCTCGAAGGATGTTCGGAGGGGGGAACTGAGGCTTCAGCAACATCCGCAACAACAGCAGGGGTTTGACCAGACCCGTCGGAAGCCTCTGCCACAACAACGTCGACAATTGACAGAGGATCTACCTCTGCTATTACCGGCAACTGTTTGACAGCTGCACCCAACTGGATCAGGTCAAACAGGGCTTCCCTGGAGGGCGAGCCCTTAAGCCCCAAGGTAGCCCAAAGCTGCAAAAGATCATTGTTAGCAACAGAGTTATCAATATCAATATCCTCCCCCGGAGGAGGAGGAGGAGCTGCCTCGCTATGGGAGGCAACTCCCTCTCCAGAACCCCGAGGTTAGTCAACAAAAGAATGGCCTACCCTACCACTCGACGGCGTCTCACGAGAGACCGATCGAGTGGGAGCTTCGGAGGAGGTTCGGGCAACAGAAGAAGAGTCTTTGGAACCTTCCTTCTTCAAGGAAGCCCTTGAAGGAGAAAGGTCACGCCTAGACCTCTTCTTACGTCACCGGGAAAACCTCTCCAACTGGGAGGTAGACCACTCCCTACACTCAATACAAGTTTTATCTCTATCACACCGTTGACCTCTGCCGTATGGACACAAGGTGTGAGGGTTTGTCTCGACCGCCGACATGAACGTCCCACAAGGGCGGTCGGGTAGTCCAGGGCACTTCCGCATGATAGAGAGAGGCCAACTTCCAAACACACAAGCTGTAAGAAAAAAGCAAAAAAATTAAGGCTGTCAAAAATGCGAGGGTGAGACAGACACGTCTGATCATCACCCGAGCCAAAAGTGAAGTGAATCAGTTCACCGGTGTGTGAGGGGGGAGGGGTAACTAGCTACCCCTCCCCTACCCCCTCGCTAACTAGCGAGGGGGTAGTTAACCCTGGTTAAAAATCTAATGGCTCGTCATTCAGCTACGCCGAAAGTAATATCCTATGTAAATAGCTAAGGTTTGTATTTCGGTTACGGAACAAATTGCGTTTACAAAAAAGTACCTGGACGAAAATTCTGTAAAGAAACTTGTGATAAACTGTGTTATTACCAGGATTGACTACTGCAACTCTATCTACTACAATTTACCAAAAGTGCAACTTAAGGAATTACAAAACATAATAAACAGAGGAGCAAGACTGATAAAAGGTGTCCCACCTAGAGAAAGGATCACCCCTATACTAATCGATTTACACTGGCTGCTGATTAAGGCAAGAATTGAATTTAAAATATGTACAATAACCCACCAAGTTATCAGAACCAGGCGTCCAAAATTGCTATATATTACGCAGCCAACAAATCGTGACAACACAAGAATAGTTACAGATAGCTTCAAACTGTTGGAACCTAGAATTACCGGTATGTCCACTTTAGGCTCCAGAGCCTTTAAATATGCAGCCCCGAGACTATATAATAAGCTCCCACAAAACATTCGAATGATTGAAGACATTAAGGCTTTCAAGAGGAAACTGAAAACTTTCTTATTTCATGAGTCTTTTGACAGTGACAATTTAACAGTAAATAAACAATACGCGATATGAAACGTTGAATACTCAGAACGAACAAGGTAAAACGACAATGGAGGTCCTGTACAGAGAGGGGTTCCCCTGCTGTATGGGACCGGAAAAGTACCCATCAAAGTAAAGTAAGTAAAGTAAAAAGATCAGCTTTAGATAAAGCACTAAGTAATTCATGAGAAAAACAAATATCAAAATTATTAGTGGCGGAGCTATTGTATAAAATTACCCAATTTTTTTTTTTTTTTTTTTTTCTATTTTTAGCATTACAGTATAAGCTTTCCCCCGTCAAAATGAAAACACGGTAAATATATGATACAGTACTTTAATTTCTAGCCAATTACATGAACCATATACTTTTCCTACTCCTTATCTTGTGTTCTATGCATTTCTGACATTGATTATTGGGGTAAACCACCCGTTCATGAGTTTTTGGACCTCCTTATATAAAGACAATTATGGGGGACCCCAGTGGGAAATATAGGTTTTTAGGGTGGGAAATGTCATAAATGAGTGATTTACAGCAACAATAATGGTCAGAAATGCAAAATAAGAACAAGATAACCAGTTGGAAAAATATATGGATCATGTAAGTGGCTGAATATAGGCCAAACATGATTATTTAACACATTTGAGATTTGTAAAAGGGTACAGAACCTAACAAACCCACCTAACCTAACCTAATAGTTCCCAGGTCACAACCCCTAGCTGGGGGAAAGCACCGGACCCCCCTCCCAGGTCACAGCCCATACGTGGGGGCAAGCCCCTGGACCCCCTTCCCAGGTCACAAACTAAAACAAAATCACACTTCACAAATAAATCCTTACCTTAAGTTTGGGAGGTCAAAGGTTGAGGGTCTTCCGTTGACAAAGGAAGAACTGTCACTGACCCTGTCGTAGACGTACACGTAGATGGGTGGGGATACAGTTTGGCGGCTTGAAGCAGGAAATTATGTAAGCGCTCGGACCTCTTGTGCTGGAAAAATAAGCACACTTTAGTTTGCTAATTATTAAAAAAACGAAACTGAACATTAAAATACGTATTATAATAATTTTTACCTTGCGGATAAAGACAAGATAAATATTGAATAAAATGGTATTTTTATCTTAAAATAAATTTTTAAATAGACTTACCTGGTAGTTACTTATATATAGCTTAATCCCGCCAATTCGTGGCACACACCGAAGAAATTCAAATTTCGCGGCAATCACCGACAGTTGAGCAGGTGGTCATTACCTAACAAGGTAACTGGAACCATTCCCATAAGTCATCAGAAATTCCATGCCCCTGTTTTCAGAGGGGAGGAGGGAGGGACCTTTTACATATGTAACTACCAGGTAAGTATATTTAAAAAATTGAATTTTTATTATAAAATTAATTTTTAAATATACTTACCTGGTAGTTACATATATATAGATTAGATCCCGCATTTCGTCACGTGCACGGCAAAGATTCAAATTTCGCGGCAATCGCCGCCATGACAGTAGGTGGTCATACATGAGTGCCATCTCTCATAGGTTACCAGAACTATTCCCAACATTCCTCAGAAATTCCATGCCCCTGTTTTCAGAGGGGAGGAGGGAGGGCCCTTTTATATATGTAACTACCAGGTAAGTATATATGACAAATTCGTAGATAATTTGTATTTTTCCTAACTATACAAACCTTAGCTATCTAATAGGGGTATTACTTTCGGCGTAACTGAAATGACGAGCCCTTAATTTTTAACGAGGGTTTACAACCCACACCGCTAGTTAGAAAGGGTAGGGTAGGGTAGCTTGCTACCCCCCCCCCCTCTCACACACCTGTGCTTGAGCTCACTTTGCTTGGAGGTAGGACTTCAAGGGGGATAGGGCTGGCAGGCAAGTTTGGTTAAATAGCTAAGGTTTGTATGGTTAGGAAAAATACAAATTATCTACGAATTTCTCATTTGTTCCGTAACTGGAATACAAACCCCGCTATTTAATATGGGTGACTCACCCATTAGGGAGGGTGGACGTCCCAGCCAGTCTGGCTTTTGGCTTGAGCTCACTTTGCTTGGAGGTAGGACTTCAAGGGGGATAGGGCTGGCAGGCAAGTTTGGTTACATAGCTAAGGTTTGTATGGTTAGGAAAAATACAAATTATCTACGAATTTCTCATTTGTTCCGTAAATGGAATACAAACCACGCTATTTAATATGGGTGACTCACCCATTAGGGAGGGTGGACGTCCCAGCCAGTCTGGCTTTTGGCTTTGCCCGAGGGCTCGTTATTTGAGTGCGTCAGCACCCAAGAAATAAGGAGTCCCTGCACCTCGCTAGAACCTTGCTACGCAAGAACTGCGGCCTACGCAAGCTGTGTGTGAAGGTATGAAGAAGTGTGACTCGTCCTAGGAAGTTGTTCTGAAGTTCTTTAGATGGAAACTTGTAGACTAGGACTCTCCCAATACCACCTCGTTAGGAACACAAGGGAGCATGGTCTACCTGCAGTGGTTTGAGGTCAGCTATGCAGAGAACCCAGGATGCTGCTTTCCCCAAGAGAGGAGATGATGAAGAAAAGAATAAGGGCCAGTCAAACCTTTTCATTCATGCAGACTAAAACCGAGTAACAATGCCCTCAACCTTCTGCTACTTGTCCAATAAGGAGCTTGAGGTTTTAAACCAGCTGGTTGTGCAGCCACCACAAGGCCGCGCGGGTGAACGTTGGCGCACATGGAGCGCATCAGGAACTGGGCGAGCCGTTGTGCGCTGGTGAGCAGGAGATCGCTGATGCTCAGGAGACCGATGGCGCGCAGTGCGCGTAGCAGGAGCAGAAGTGCGCTGGTGAGCAGGAGAACGCTGGCGCACAGGAGGTCTCTGAGGCAAGGGAGAGCGCTGGCGCGTAGGAGAGCGTGGGCGAGCAGGCGGGGGTTGGCGAGCAGGAGATCTACGGCAAGACTCAGGAGATCGGCTGGGCACAGCAAGTCCAGAGGGATCTCTAGGACTGCGCGGGCACAGGTAAGACCTGGCGCTCGAGAGACTCACTCACATTGTGGAAAGAGCCCTCTTGCCCCGGAGGGACCTGTGCCCGGTGGATAACGGGATGCGTAGGCACCCACAGCGCATCAGCGTCCAGGAACGGGGAAGGAAGACTGGAAGGTCTGGCAGGCGTCAGAGATCGCGAACGATCTGCGGAGAGGTCCAAGGAAGCAGCTGCAACGGTCTGCTCTCGACGTGGAGGATCCTCTGCGGGGGAAGTCGAAGGCGAAGATGCGAAGAGGCTCCTCCTAACTCCCTTGTTGGGAGAAGAAAGGCATCTGCGGCGAAGTTGAGGGCGAGCCTTACGGAGAAGACGACCTCGAGGCACAGCATCAACATCATCCGTCCTCCAAAGAGGAGGAGTCTGTCAGTGCACTCCCCCGAGGGGGAGAGTCACCCGCAGGAGAGACCGTTGGACCTAGCTCCTCCCTCGAAGGATGTTCGGAGGGGGGAACTGAGCCTTCAGCAACAACCGCAACTGCAGCAGGGGTTTGACCCGACCCGTCGGAAGCCTCTGCCACAACAACGTCGACAATAGACAGAGGATCAACTTCTGCTATTACCGGCGACTGTTTGACTGCTGCACCTAACTGGATCAGGTCAAACAGCGCTTCCTTGGAGGGCGAGCCCTTAAGCCCCAAGGAAGCCCAAAGCTGAAAAAGATCATCGTTAGTTACATGGTCAGAATCAATGCCCTCCCCCGGAGCAGGAGGGCGAGCTGCCTCGCTATGGGAGGCAACACCCTCTCCCAAACCCCAAGATTGGGAAACAAAAGAAGGGCCTGCGCTACCACTTGCCGGCCTCTCGCGAGAGACCGATCGAGTGGGAGCTTCGGAGGAGATTCGGGTGGCGGAAGAAGAGTCCCCGGAACCTTCCTTCTTCAAGGGAACCCTTGAAGGAGAACGGTCCCGCTTAGACTTCTTCTTACGCCGCCGGGCAAACCTCTCCCATTGGGAGGTAGGCCACTCCCTGCACTCACTACAAGTATTTTCCCTTTCACACCGTTGACCTCGACACTGCGGGCATAAGGAGTGAGGGTCGACCTCGACACAGCGGGCATAAGGAGTGAGGGTCCGTCTCGACCGCCGACATGAACGTTCCACAAGGGCGGTTGGGGAGTCCAGGGTACTTCCGCATGATGGAAGGAAAAGGTGAGGCCAATTTCAAACACACAAACTGGAAGAAAAAGCAAAAAATTAAGGCTGTCAACAATGCGAGGGCGAAGCAGAGACGTCTGCTCATCGCCCGAGCCAAAAGTGAAGTGAAGCAGTTCACCGGTGTGTGAGGGAGGGAGGAGTAGCTAGCTACCACTCCTCCTACCCCCTTGCTAACTAGCGCGGGGGTAGTTAACCCTTGTTAAAATTCTTATGGCTCGTCATTTCAGCTACGCCGAAAGTAAAACCCCATGTAAATAGCGTGGATTGTATTTCGGTTACGGAACAAACACTGTAGGAAAAGAGAAAGCAAAACAGATTAATGGCAGTCAAGAGAGGGTGAGTGCAGACAGGTCTGATCGCCACCTGAGCCAAAAACAAAGTGGAGCATTCAACAGTGTGTGTGAGGGGGGGGTAGCAAGGTACCCCTCCCTAACCCCCGTTAACTAGTGGTGGAGTAGTAAACCCTCGTTAAAATTCTAATGGCTCGTCATTCAGCTACGCCGAAGTACAGTAATTACCCCATGTAAATAGCGTGGTTTGTATTTCAGTTACGGAACAAATAGATTGATGACTATCTGAATAAAGTACTGTATACCAATAGGGCAAATATATTCTTGAAAATAATTTATTCCTTTTATATTGTAAAAACTTAAATACTTTGGTTTGCAAGTAGAATTTTACTACATAGCGTAACTTTTACTGTACGCTAGTTTTATTTAAACTCTGAAAATAGATCGATGATTATCTAAATAAAGTATACTAATAGGACAAATATATTCTTAAAAAAATATATTCCTTTGGACAAATTCGTAGATAATTTGTATTTTTCCTAACTATACAAACCTTAGCTATTTACACGGGGTATTTACTTCGGCGTAGCTGATGACGAGCCATAAAAGTTTTAACGAGGGTTTACTACCCCGCCGCTAGTTAGCGGGGGGTAGGGAGGAGTAGCTAGCTACCCCCCCCCCCCCCCCCTCACACACACCGGTGAATGCTTTACTTTGCTTAGAGGTAGGACTTATCTCGGGGGACAGGGCTGGCGGGCACATATTTGTAAATAGCTAAGGTTTGTATAGTTAGGAAAAATACAAATTATCTACGAATTTGTCATTTGTTCCATTACTGAAATACAAACCACGCTATTTACATGGGGTGACTCAACCCTTAGGAAGGGCGGTAAGTCCCCTGCCATACTGGCTTTGGCTTGCCCGGGGACCCCAAATTCTAGTGTGTAAGTTACGGAATAAGGGGTCCCTGCACCTCGCTGGCAGCTGTGAAACTGCTGCGGCCTACATAAGCTGTGTGAAGGTGAGAAGTGACTCGTCCTAGGAAGTTCACCTGGAGTTCTTCAGATGGAAATCTAAGCTAGGACTCTCCCAATACCACCTCGTCAGGGTATGGGGACATGACAGTATTACTCTTAATACTAGGAACACAAGGAAGCATGGTTTACCTGCAGTGGTTTGAGGTCAGCTATGCAAAGAACCCAGGATGCTGCTTTCTCCAAGGAAGGAGCGGATGAAGAAAAGAATAAGGGCCAGACAAATCTTTTCATTCACGCAGCCTAAGACCGGGTAACAATGCCCTCAACCCTCTGCTACCTGTCCATTAAGGAGCCTGAGGTTAGACCAGCTATTGTGTATCCATCACAGGGCCGATGGAGAACGTATCGAGCCTCCTGTGTGTCACGTCTTGCAGGTAGTAGGCTGTGAAGGTCATCTGACGCTTCCACCCCTGCTTGTAGAACCTGCGTCACTGAGAAGCTCTTCTTGAAGGTCAAGGACGTTGCTGCGCCCCTTACATTATGCACTCTAAGGCGACATAACGGAGGATGGTCAGGAGATTAGTATTCTTGGTGACCCTCCTCTTGTTCTCCCTGTGCTCACAAACAAAGCTTACACTTGGGAACGAAAGCAGCCGTTCTTTGAGCTGTAACCTCAGACTCCTTACTGGACACAGTAGGAGATGGTCTGGGTCATCTGTTACAGAACGAAGACTCGAAATCCAGAAAGAGTCGAATCGAGGATCCGGCTCTCTCGGATTCTGTGTCTTGGTCACAAACTCAGAGATGATTACGAACGTTACCTCCCCTCATCCCCTTGCATGGGCGATGTCATACGAGAGACCACGAAGTTCACCGACTCGCTTGGCCGAAACCAATGCTAGCAGGAACACCGCCTATCGAGCTAGGTGTCGATTTGAAGCCTGGCGACATGGTTCGTAGGGAGGCCTCCTAAGAGGCCTGAGAATTCAAACCAAGTGCTCTGGAGGAGGTCTCCCTTCTGACTGAAGGCAGGTAAGATCGTATCTTCGTATGAGTAGGGAAAGTTCCAGCGAGGAAGGAATGTCCGCTCCTTAGAGCCTGAAGGCTAGCCTTAAGGCTGAGCGATAGCCTTTCATTGCCGAGGCTGAAAGGCGCATTCTTACCGCAAATAAATGAAGAACTTCGCTCTTGCTGGAACAGTGGTATCGAGTGAAGAGATACTCCTTCACGATTCCAACCACAAAAACACTTGCCACTTCGCCTGGTAGGCCCCTGTGGATGACCTGCGCAGGTGTCCAGACATCCCGTTCGCAACTTGTTGCGACAATCCTCTCTTGGTGAGAAGATGCTGGACAGTCTTCCAGGCGGTAAGTCAAAGCGAAGCTACGGCTTTGGGGGAGCTGTTGGCATGTGGTTGTTTGCTTGTGACGCCGAGAGCGATTGACCAATATTCTGGTCTTGTTGAGCACTCTCCTCATCAGACAGAACGGGGAAAAAGCGCACACGTTGGTGCTGTCCCACCGTTGTTGGAAGGCATCTTGTCAGAGTGCTTTGGGATCTGGGCCTGGGGGCAACACAGCGGGAGCTTGAAGTTCAGCGCTGTAGCGAACCGATCCACAGTCGGATAAACCCACAAAGTCAATTCTTTGTTGGCTACTGGATGATCCAAGGGCCACTCGATACTCATTATCTGAGATGCTCTGCTCCGACTGTCGGTAAGCACATTCCCTTTGTCTGGAATGAAGCGAGTCGATGGAGGGATCGAGTGGGCTTCGGGCTATCTCAGTATCCCTATTGAGAGATGGGATAGCCGCTTTGAAAAGGTACCTCCTTGCTTGTTTATGTAAGACACTACTGAGGTGTTGTTGCTCATAACCCCTAAGAGTGATCCGCTACATCTTTGTTGGCACTGAAGAAGGGCCAGGAAGAGCGGCCTTCATCACTAGAAGATTTATGTGGAGGCACTTTTCCGATTCTGACCACAGGCCTGAGGCCCTGTGGTACCGAACGTGGTCCCCCCCCCAATCCCCCCGTTCCTTGAGGTGTCCGAAAATAGCCTTCAATTCAGGGAAAGGAACGAGGAGATCTATCCTTTCCCGTAGGATGCCCAGAGACCCCAGCCAGATGACAGGTCAAGAAGTTGCCTGCATGGCACACTTCGCTACATTCTCCTGGCCTAGGATCTCAGTATGAGAAAAGGATACGTGTCGGTTGGAGAGTCTCTTTAGAGGGGCTCCCCCAGTGAGTTCTTCCACGGAGTGGTGAACCGTAAGGCCCAAACAAGTCTCCTCTAGGATCTCGAAATACCTCCTCTGATGGACTCGAGGAGGAGGGAGGAGCTTGTTATCGGCGCTGGATCTGCTGGGAGAGCTGGCCTTTAACCTTGTCTCTGGCACTCTGCATCCCTTGTGACCAGGGCAAAGGTGCACTGGTCCTAGAGGGTTCCTGGGTGCCATAGACTTGGTCCAAGACCGAGTCCTTACCCTCACTAGGAGGGGCCTCTGGGTTTGGGAACCTGTTGAGGTTCCTCCTGGGGGTCAGAACTTGCCAGCACGCATGTTCTGACTCTTGGTGTTCTCCTCCTGATGAGCTAGCAGCAAAGTCTCTCCTCCCCAGTGCTCTTCCTGGGGGAATTTGTGGGCGTTCTCCGAAGGTTTAGCTGGCTCCTGTCTGATCTTTGCCGAAGACTTAGAAACAGTCTTCGGGTCCTTCGGTTCCCTCCTGGGAGGGATACGGGACTCCAGTAACGATGGATGCAGGCTCTTCTCTACCCCTGAGAAGACCTCTCAGGAAGAGACGGAGTTTCCCCCCATGGTGTGATGGGGGAATAGACAGGCTCGTCCGACTCCCCCGAGGATAGGTAATCTTCATCCGCAAAGGAGGGGGAGAAAGTCTGGGGTAAGGAAAGAGCCTTGAGCAAGGATTTGCAAGGAGACAGTTTAGCCTTTGGAGAAGACACCCTGGAGGGGACTACCCTCTTCGTCTTCAGGAGGGGAGGGAGCTGCCCCTGATATGTGACAGAGGTCAGAGAGCACAGACTTCATAGCCTGCATAAGGGCTCTGACTATGGTCCCAAACTAGTCGCTGGCTGACAGTTGAGCCGTCAGATACTCCCTCTGGAGGGAAGGGGATCGTTCGATCCCTTGGAGGAGTTTCACAAACGAGGGTTCATCTGAACGAAGCTGAGACAAAAGAGGGGCCTTAGACCTGTCCGGAAACCTCCCTTCCTCCGGCGAGCGCGCTGTTCTGCGCCTGCTGGGAGGGGAACGGGACGATGGCCTGTCCGCCTGCAGCCCCGTAAAATTCGTGCGTGATCGCGCTTGCGATCGGGGCGCAGATCGAGCTGGAGGTAGCACGATGATTCCTGGAAGGGATCGTGCGCAGCAGGAATTTGTGCTCACGAGCGCGCGGGCGCGTAAGGACGCGGGCATGCGAGATTGATGGCGTGAGCGCGCGCAGGAGATGGCGCGGGTGCACGTAGGAGGTGGTTGAAGGTTGGATAGGCGCAATCAAATGATCGCATGTGCGAGGGAGCGCAGCAACCTGATGCAAGACTGTTGGGCGCTAGAGTGCAGTAGCGCGATGGCGAGCAGGTGAGCGCTGCGCAGTCTGCCCGGGCATCTTACCCTGAGGAGCTCGTGGGTGCGCTGGGAGCGCAGGAGACTTGATACTCCGAGGAGTGGTCACAATGAGAGACCTCTCCCGCGAATGGGAGAGGTGCCCTTCGTAGAAGAGACTTGGAGACCTCGCAGGCTGAACCACTGGTGAGCGCCTGTGATCTTTCCGGAAAAAACCCCAACGATGTGCGGCGCAATCGGATTCGGGCACACAGGTGTGCGTTGTTGCGATGGGAGCGCAACTGGAATATCGCGCGCAATTGGAACATCGTGCGCAACCGGAAACTTGTGCGCAACTGGAAGCGTGCGTACAGGATTGTGCAAATTGGGTGGAGAGTCCAGAGGTACCTGTGAGTGCCCGTGCGCTAACTTAGGCACATCCTGGACTGCGCGCTGAATTGTAGGAGCGCGCTGGTGCCCGCGCGCGGAAAAGAATGTAGGAGCGTGCGCGGGTGTGTGGGCGCGCCGAATGCGCGCGGGAGCCCATTGGTGCCCGCGCGCGGACGATCGTCGGTGATACGCGCGTATGAAAATCGTCAGTGCAGGTGTGATCATCGGCGTTGTGTGCATAAGAAGATCGTCGGCGTTAGCGCGTGTGCGCGTGCGTAAATGCACGCGTGCGGCGCTTGTGCTCTGGGTCGGAGGATCACCTGACAGGTCGAACAGGAACTGGGATGTGTCCCTAAAGGGAGGGCATCCCCTGAAGAAGACCAAGGCAGGTCTGTTTCAGCACTGGAAGTACTGCGCAGGAGAGCGCTGGCGCGCTAATCAGGAACTGCTGGTTGGAGCTGGAGCGCAGTGTGGGGGCGCAGGGGAACCCTGGCGCATAACGGGAACAGGTGCCCGCACGCGCGCAGGTGAGCGCTGAGGCGCTAAGTCTGGAACAGCAGCAACATGAGGGGGCGCAGGTAAAAATCTGGAGCTAAAGGATTAGAGGCGCAGTTTGCGCTCAAGTCCCTTATGCGCAAATGGCAGGTTTTAGTCGTGGGCGCCCACAGCGTGTCAGCAGCCAGGAACGGAGATGGCAGGACAGCAGGTCTTGGCTAAGGGAACGAGAGACCAAAAGGCCTAACGTAGCCTGAGTTGTGAGACCCGGAAGGGTCAGTGCAACGAGAAACCGAAGTTTCCCTGTCACTAAACACCGAAGTGTAGGAGTGACTTGAGTTACGAGAGCCCGGGGGTTCTGCGTAACTAACGTACAAGACCCCGCAGGGTTAGCGTAAAGAGAAACCGAAGTTTCCCTGTCACTAAACACCGAAGTGTAGGAGTGACTAAAGTTATGAGAGCCCAAGGGTTCTACGTAACTAAAGTTACGAGACCCCGAAGGGTCAACGTAACGAGAAACCGAAGTTTCCCTGTCACTAAACACCGAAGTGTTAGCGACTGAACAGCAAGCTGATCTAATCAGGAACAATCCTCCGAAGAGGAGTCTCTATGAGTGGCCTCTCTCGCGAACGAGAGAGGTAAACACTTCGAAGAAGAGACTGGTGATGGTGTCCCTAAGGGCCGTTGGATCAGCAAGCTGACCTTATCAGGAACAATCCTCCGGAGAGGAGTCTCTAAGAGTGTCCTCTCTCGCGAACGAGAGAGGTGACACTTCGTAGAAGAGACCTATAAGGAGCAATCCTCCGAAGAGGGGCCCTTATGAGTGGCCTCCCTCGTGAACGAGAGAGGTCACAAAACTGACTTGTAGCTGCTCAGCCCCTTGAGCATAGCTGCAGAAGCGACTGTTCAGCCCCAAGAGCATAGTCACATCAAGTTCCATGGGCCAGCCTTGCAATTGCTCAGCCCCTTGAGCATGGTTACAAGAGAGGTCGCTCAGCACTAAGAGCATAACCGCCTAAGGACCAGGAAACCCACACTGGTAATGGCGCCCCGAAGGGCCGTCGGGTCAGCAAGCTGTCCTGTAAGTAGCCATACTCCGAAGAGGAGGCCTTATGAGTGGCCGCCCTCGCGAACGAGAGAGGTCACAAGACTGAGCCTGCAGCCGTTCAGCCCCTTGAACATAGCTACAGAAGCGACCGCTCAGCCCCAAGAACATGGTCACTAGAAGTTCCATGGTCCGACCTTGCAACCGCCCAGCCCCTTGAGCATGGTTACAAGGGCGGTCGCTCAGCCCCAAGAGCATAACCGCCTAGGACCAGGAAAAAGGTAAGAAGGGAAGTTAACTAACTACCCTTGGAGGCGAACCTCCTATAGTTCTAGGATGAACTGAAGAGCTGACAGTTGTCACAGGAAAACTTCTACGAGAAGGGATAACGCCCATGACGATGTCCTAGAGAGACGGCAGCGACAGCAGACTCCCCAGGCATAAACAGGACAGCTCTGCTTCGTTGGCACACTTCAGTGAAACGAAGAAACTGCATAGTTGACTGGGAAAGTAAATTTAAATAATTATTTAACAGAAATTTCCCCGGGTGGAACTCCGAAGAGTAACCCCGAGGGAAAGTAAAAGACATAAAAATGACAAATTCGAAGATGATTTGTATTTTTCCTAACCATACAAACCTTAGCTATTTACATGGCGAGCCATTAGAATTTAACGAGGGTGTATTACCCCCGCGCTAGTTAGCGGGGGGGGGGGGGGGGGGGGGTAGGGGAGTGGTAGCTAGCTACCCCTCCCCCCCCCTCACACCCAGGTCAATGCTCACTTTCACTTAGAGGTAGGACTTGTCTTGGGGGACAGGGCTGGCGGGCAAATAAGTGTAAATAGCTAAGGTTAGTATGGTTAGGAAAAATACAAATTATCTTCGAATTTGTCATTTGTTCCGTAACCGAAATACAAACCACGCTATTTACATTGGGTGACTTACCCCTTAGGTAGGGTGGAAAGTCCCCAGCCATACTGGCTTTGGCTTTACCCGGGGACTCAGAATCCGAGTGAGTCGCACTCGAGAAAAGGAGTCCCTGCACCTCACAAGTTCCTTGCTCCGCAAGGAACCGTGTGGCCTACATAAGCTTTTGTGTGAAGGAAGAAGTGTGACCCGTCCTAAGCAGTTGACCTGGAGTTCCAGAAGGAACTCTGGGTTAGGACGTTCCCAATACCACCTCGTCAGGGTATGGGGGACGCGACAGTATTGACTCAATACTCGGAACACAAGGAAGCATGGTTTACCTGCAGAGGTTCGAGGTCAGCTATGCAGAGACCAGGATGCTGCTTCCCCGTAGAGGGGATGATGAAGAAAGAAATAAGGGCCAGACATACTTCTTTCGTTCATGCAGACTAAAACCTGATAACAATGCCCTCAACCTTCTGCTACCTGTCCAAAAAGGAGCCTGAGGTTAGACCAGCTGTTGTGTAGCCACCACAGAGCGATAGAAAACGTATCGAAACTCCTGTGGGTCACGCCCTGAAGGAAGCGGGCTGCGAAGGTCATTAGACGCTTCCAGACTCCAGCTTGTAGCACCTGCGTCACAGAGTAGAATTACTGTACTCGAAGGCGAGGGACGTTGCGATGTATCCAACATCGTGCTGTAGGGCGACGTGACGGGGGAGGGTCTGGAGACAGGTCGAGATGAATGTCCTTGAGTCCGAGCTGAAGAGGTATACTGGTGACTCTCCCCCGTGTCCTCCTTGTGCTCCCAAATCGGCTGCAACTGAGGACAAACTGCAGCTGTTCCCAAAGCTAACCTCTCGATTCCTTTACTGGCAAGAAAGAGAAGGTTTTGGGATATCAGATACAGAATGGAGACTCGAAATCTTGAAGGAATTGGACCAAAGGGCCGGGACCCCAAGATTCTGAGTCTAGCCAGCAACTCAGGAGCAAACCTGAATGTTGCCTCCCCCTCTTCCTTAGAAAGGGCGGAGTCGTACGAGACCAAGAAGATTGCTTACACACTGGCCGTGGCCAGAGTGAGGAGGAGACCCAAGACGGAATACAATCCGAGGCCTGTCGTAAAGGGTCTTGAGAAGATCTCTTAAGGGACTAAAAAGTCCGAGCCATGCTCCAAGTTGGAGGTCTCACTCCGACTAGGGCTGGGACGATCGTAGCTTCGCATGAGCAAGGAAAGATCCAGCGGGCAGGAAAAAGTTATTCCTTTAAGCCTGCAGGTTAGGGAAAGGCTGAGCGACAGGCTTCATTGCCGAGAGCGGAAAGGAGTTTCCTCCCGCCGAAAGGCAATAAGACCGTTATTGCTGGAGAAGAGGCCTCAAGGGAAGAGGTATATCTCCCACAGCACCAACCACCGAAGACTCTTCACTTCGCCTGGAAGACCCCTGCGGATGACTATCGCAGATGACGCGACCTCCGTCCCGCAACTGTAGCGGGTTGTCTCTTCTTGAGGAGGAGGCGTAGTGTCTCCAGGCATGAAGCCGAAGCGACGCCCCGGTTCGTGAAAGATGTTGCAGTGTGGTTGTTTGAGTAGTCTGTGCCGTGGGAGAAGCTCTCCCGGGAGTTCCGTCAGGGGAAGCAGAGGGTCCAGAAACCGTTCTGCGCATAGTCCCAGTGGAGCTCTCCCATTGAAAGGTTGACAGACAACCTGGTCTTGTTGAGACCCATTCTCCACAGACAAAAAGGAGGGAAGACGCAGGCGTCGAAGTTGTCCCACCATCACCGGAATGCATCTTGCCAGAGTCTCGGGGTCTGAGACTGGGGGGAAGAACAGCGGAAGCTTGAGGTTCCAAGCTGTCGCGATCAGGTCCCCCAGACCAGGACTTGCTGGTTACTCAAGGCCAAAGACCCCCAGGTATACTCTCTCTACGAGGCTCTGCTCGGATAGTCGGAGAGAACATTCCTCTGCCTGGAATGAGAGAGCCGATGGTGGTATTGCCTCTGCCTGGAATGAGAGAGCCGATGGCGGTATTGAGAGTATCTCAATCATCTCGGTATCTCTACTGCAAGATGTGAAGGTGTGAAAATGCGTCCCCTGCTGGTTGGAACACGCCAGAATCATGAAGTCGACGCGCACGGAGCGACTCGGCAGGAGCTGTAGGATCTGTAGAGGGGCCAGACTACGGCCCCTAAGCCTGCCTGAATGATGGAGAGGTATCCTTCAGGTCCTGACCATAGGCCTGGACCGGAACATGCCCCCCCCCCCCCCCCCCTTTTCTTTGACGAGTCCGAGAACAGCATCAAGAATGTGGGGAAAGGACGAGAATATCCACTCCCATCAAGAGGTTCCATAGGTCAACACCCATTGCAGGTCTAATAGTTCCGCTGGTCCCATAGGGGCCAGGAAGTCCGGTTAATCGTTGCCTGAAACCACCAGAACTTGGACCGGCCCACATGGAACTTATCCTGAGGCGACTGTTCGGAACTATAGACGGGTCAATGAGGAAAGGAGAACTAGGAAACGTTCCAAGGTAGGGCTGAAAACTCTGCTTGACCAAGAACAGGTACTGCGACTCTCCTCAGCCTTGCCACAGTCAACTGAAGGGAAGGCTCGGAGGAGGTGGCAACAGAATCTGGCGTCCCCAGGTGGTCACCCATCCAAGTACCGACCAGAACCGACGTTGCTTAACCTCGCTGGGCGGACGGAAGCGGGGTTTCCAACGTGGTAAGGCCGTTGACTCAATATCATGGCCAGATACTCCAGATGTTGAGGCAGAAGAGAGAAGGCTCCTAGCAAAATACCTTGAACCCACACTCATGGTAAGCATCCGGAAGCTTGTCCCGGCGTCGAAGAAGGTCGAACCCAAGCCTACCGGAGTTGACCAGCCCTCCAAAAAGCGAAGGAGGCGGAAGCCTGCACCTGAGCGGCCATGAGGAGAGCAGGGAGAGTTCTCTGGGGAAAAAAAACCTGTGATGCCACGGCGGGATCGCCACACTGCATCATAAGCAGGAATACCAGCAGTCTAGGCTGAATTCAACGAGCTCCCTGGAAGATGGATGGAATGGGAACTGAAAGTACCCGTCCTTCCGATCCAGGGTTTAAGGAGTCCTGTCGCCTCGTTACCAGTCTGATCGATTCTGCTGTTCTACGCTGGACGAAGTTTGTTCGACAAACTTGATCAGGGCTAAGAGGTCGACTACGGAACTCCCGACTCAGATACTTCCTTACAAGAAAGGATCGACTGAAGAAGCCGGGGGTGAAGCCGTCGATGATCCCATGGAGGACCTTCTCCTAAGGAATGGATCATTCTGCCCAAACGGGCAACTCTTGCCGACCCTATGGCATAGAGGTTCAGACACTGAATTCGCTGACAGAGACGACAGGCGCGATATCCTTGGCTGATCACAGAGATCGTGCGGGAATGGGCATCGGGAAGCTGTCATCCGGATGAGAAACCTTAAGCATCCTCCCAGCGAGAAACCTGCAAGGGGGGGTGCCAATCCTAGAGTTCGTGAACTCTGCCGCTCCCTTTAGGACTATGCTCCCCCCGGGGGAGCCTCCCGTGCCATCTGTTCCTGACAGGAGGAAACTGCAATTGGACACCTTGTCTCAGTTGTCGTAGCTGATAACTTAGGCCGACGTGGTTGAAAGAAAAAGGCGCTGGAGCCCTGCAGAGTCTGGAAGAAAGCAACTTGGAGGAGTGAAAACGGAAGTCAATTTCCTCCGCACAGCCGCTGTCTAAGTCTCTGTCCTTGGGCACAAACAAACTCTTCTCAAGGATGGAAGGGTGTCTGAGGTTGTCGACATCCACGGATGAGACACCCGAAAGGAAGCCCTCGGTCAGCGCGTCCAGATGGTCCAACATCGAGCTTGCCCGCAAGTTAGATACTTAACGACGAAACGCCAAGGTGCCTGAGCCCGAGAGGAGGAAAGTACCCATGATCTTCCTGTAGCTTCCTTGAACCAAACCTCGGGCCGTAACCGAGGAGGGAAAGGACCTGGTAAGCCCCCTACACGAGGTGGAGAAGAAGAAGGGGTAAGCAGTCACCCCTTGGCCGATGGAGAAATCTCGAACGGAAAGCCCCCGCCAAAAATCCTACCAGGGAATGACGGGGAAGGGCTAACCCAAGTTCTGGAAAGAGGAGTGTTGCTCAGACCTCCCTGAAGATTCTTCCTATTCTTGCAAGTGCCATGCTCTGCGTTTACGGGGTGAGGCCGTGTTCCGGAAATACGCTCCAGAAGAACTCGCCAGGGCTGGCCATGCTGCGAAAACCCCAATGGGAATCGTGGTCGCAATCGCCCTGGAGCTCGCGCGATGGTAAATCAATGATTTGCGCGTGGGCGAACGTGGAAGAGCCCATGCGCGGTCACGCAGAAACGCAAACGAAGGTGAGCGAAGGAGCGCAGAAGGAGGGCGAGCGTGGTGGGAAGGGCGAGAGCTGGTGGTTGGCGAGCGATAACCCATAGACGAGCAATGGACACTTCGTGCGACGGAACGCCGTCGGTTCGCGCGACGGAACGCCGTCGGTTCGCGCGACGGAACGCCGTCGGTTCGCGCGACGGAACGCCGTCGGTTCGCGCGACGGAACGCCGTCGGTTCGCGCGACGGAACGCCGTCGGTTCGCGCGACGGAACGCCGTCGGTTCGCGCGACGGAACGCCGTCGGTTCGCGCGACGGAACGCCGTCGGTTCGCGCGACGGAACGCCGTCGGTTCGCGCGACGGAACGCCGTCGGTTCGCGCGACGGAACGCCGTCGGTTCGCGCGACGGAACGCCGTCGGTTCGCGCGACGGAACGCCGTCGGTTCGCGCGACGGAACGCCGTCGGTTCGCGCGACGGAACGCCGTCGGTTCGCGCGACGGAACGCCGTCGGTTCGCGCGACGGAACGCCGTCGGTTCGCGCGACGGAACGCCGTCGGTTCGCGCGACGGAACGCCGTCGGTTCGCGCGACGGAACGCCGTCGGTTCGCGCGACGGAACGCCGTCGGTTCGCGCGACGGAACGCCGTCGGTTCGCGCGACGGAACGCCGACGGAACGCCGACGGAACGCCGTCGGTTCGCGCGACGGAACGCCGTCGGTTCGCGCGACGGAACGCCGTCGGTTCGCGCGACGGAACGCCGTCGGTTCGCGCGACGGAACGCCGTCGGTTCGCGCGACGGAACGCCGTCGGTTCGCGCGACGGAACGCCGTCGGTTCGCGCGACGGAACGCCGTCGGTTCGCGCGACGGAACGCCGTCGGTTCGCGCGACGGAACGCCGTCGGTTCGCGCGACGGAACGCCGTCGGTTCGCGCGACGGAACGCCGTCGGTTCGCGCGACGGAACGCCGTCGGTTCGCGCGACGGAACGCCGTCGGTTCGCGCGACGGAACGCCGTCGGTTCGCGCGACGGAACGCCGTCGGTTCGCGCGACGGAACGCCGTCGGTTCGCGCGACGGAACGCCGTCGGTTCGCGCGACGGAACGCCGTCGGTTCGCGCGACGGAACGCCGTCGGTTCGCGCGACGGAACGCCGTCGGTTCGCGCGACGGAACGCCGTCGGTTCGCGCGACGGAACGCCGTCGGTTCGCGCGACGGAACGCCGTCGGTTCGCGCGACGGAACGCCGTCGGTTCGCGCGACGGAACGCCGTCGGTTCGCGCGACGGAACGCCGTCGGTTCGCGCGACGGAACGCCGTCGGTTCGCGCGACGGAACGCCGTCGGTTCGCGCGACGGAACGCCGTCGGTTCGCGCGACGGAACGCCGTCGGTTCGCGCGACGGAACGCCGTCGGTTCGCGCGACGGAACGCCGTCGGTTCGCGCGACGGAACGCCGTCGGTTCGCGCGACGGAACGCCGTCGGTTCGCGCGACGGAACGCCGTCGGTTCGCGCGACGGAACGCCGTCGGTTCGCGCGACGGAACGCCGTAGGTTCGCGCGACGGAACGCCGTAGGTTCGCGCGACGGAACGCCGTAGGTTCGCGCGATGGAAGACCGTCGGTTCGCACGCGGGGGAACATTGGAGAGCATGTGCGCGGACGCGCAGGCGAATGATCGCGCAGGCGAGCGGTCGCGCGGGCGCGCAGGCAAGTGGGCGCGAGGGTGGGCAGGTGAATGAGCACGTGTCCGAGGCAGCGAACGCAAGCGCTGGCGCGATGGCGAGGAAACGCGCTGCCGCGTGGGTGAGGAAGACCGCTGGCGATGTGGATCAACAGGCGATCGGTGGTGAGCTGGTGAGCGCTGACGCGCAGGTGGGAGATGGCGCGTCGGCAAGCGATGGCGCGTCGGCGCGTTGGCGAACGGAGGTGCGTTAACAAAACGCTAGCGAGCAGATGAAGAATCATGCGGGTGCGTAGGCGGTTGCCAACGCGAGAGAGAGTAGTGTAGTGATGGTTAGCGCGCATCGCGCTAACAGAAGGCGCGCAGGTGCATCAGAAAGGTGAGCGCTAAGCCAGCTGTTAATCAGGCGATCCTAGACGGTCAGAAAACCGTTGGCGCCCACTGGTGCGTGGCAAAGAAGGGCGCGCAGATGTGCGCTGGCAAATGAAGAAAGCTGGCGCACAGAAGAACAGAAGAAAAGGTGAGCGCTGGCGAGCAGGAGGAAGATCCACGGCAAGACTCAGCTACCGAGATCATGGTCCACAGCAGGCGAGCGCTAGATCGCTACTGATGGTGATCAGGGGAACTGACACGCGTGGCGATCGTTGACGCGTAGGAGATCGCTGGCGAGCAGGTGAACGTTGACGCGTCTAAGGGCGCTGGCGAGCTGATGATCGCTGACGAGCAGAAGGCAACGCGTGGAAGCCTGCGCAAAGAAGAAGAGTCCTTGACCTAGACCTGAACCGAAGTTCTAGATCGCGAGGGTGAACGTGGGCACATAACAGGAACCAACAGGAACAGCAGAGATAATCATCATGAGAGCGCTGACGAACAGGAGAGCGCTGGCGAACAGGAGAGCGCTAGCGATCAGGAAGCGCTGATGAGCAGGAGAGCGCCTGTGCGCTAACACTGAGCAGGAGCAGGAGCGAACACAGCAGAAGGGCGCGCAGGGGAACCCTGACACGCAAGGGAAGAACCCCCGTGGGAGGCAACCCTTTGCCCCGAAGGGATCGTTGTCCGTCGGGAGACAGATGTCCATCGGAAGACCGTTGCCTGTCCGCCGGGAGACTGATGTCCGTTGGAAGACCGTTGTCCGTCGGGAAGACCGTTGCCCGTCGGAAGACGAGATCAGTCTGCTGTCCATCTGCACCAGGGCGGAAGATCAAGAAGAAGGAGTTGTAGGCTGCAAACGGAGATTCAAAAAGGCGCCTCTTAGCACCCTTATAGGGAGATGAGAGGCCCTTACGACTAAGGCAGACGGTGAGCCTTACGGTGAAGGAGGCCAACAGCAGCAGAAGAAAACCTCCGAAGAGGAGTCTCTATGAGTGTACTCTCTCGCGAACGAAAGAGAAACACTTCGTAGAAGAGACTGGTCAGCCAGTGACCTAAAAGGAGCAATCCTCCGAAGAGGGGCTCCTGCACTTGCCCAGCCCCTTGAGCAAAACTGCAGGTGTGACCGCTCAGCACCAAGAGCATAGTTGCACGAAAAAAAGGCAAGAGAAGAACCCCCCAAAAGGGGAAAAACTCAAGCCTGGACAGGAAAACTTCCCTCGGAAGGAAAGTTACCCACCCAAGGAGGCAAGCCTCCTGAGAGTTCTAAAATGAACTGGAGAGCTGTCAATTGTCACAGGAGTACTTCCAGTAGAAGGAGACACGCCCCTGACGAAAATCCAAAGGGGAGGCAGCAACAGCCGAATCCCCAGGCCTCCACAAGACAGCTCACACCGTTGCCATATTACAGAAACGAACTAGATCGGTAACTGTAGAAAAATGTTATTTTCATTAGTAAAATAAATTTTTGAATATACTTACCCGATAATCATGTAGCTGTCAACTCCGTTGCCCGACAGAATTCTACGGACGGGATACGCCAGCGATAGCTATACAAGAAGGGGGTGTACTCACCAGCGCCACCTGTGGCCAGGTACTGCAGTACTTCTTGTTGACACCACCTCAATTTTTCCTCGGTCCACTGGTTCTCTATGGGGAGGAAGGGTGGGTCAATTAAATCATGATTATCGGGTAAGTATATTCAAAAATTTATTTTACTAATGAAAATAACATTTTTCAATATTAATCTTACCCGATAATCATGTAGCTGATTCACACCCAGGGAGGTGGGTGAAAACCAGTGTACATGTATATCAAGAAGCTAAGTATCCCGTATTTCATATTATCAGTTATTCAAAATAACAATGAAATTATAAGTACCTGGTAAGGAAGTCGACTTGAACCATTACTCTGCCTTTAATAAGTTCGTCTTCCTTACTGAGCGCAGCGTTCCTCTTAGGAGGCTGAACAACTCTAAGGTGCTGAAGTATAAAGGGCTGCAACCCATACTAAAGGACCTCTACACAACCTCTAACCTAGGCGCTTCTCAAGAACGAATTGACCACCCGCCAAATCAACTAGGATGCGGAAGGCTTCTTAGCCTACCGTAACAACCCAAAAACAACAATAAAAGCATTCAAGAGAAAGGTTAAAAAAGGTTATGGGATTAAGGGAATGTAGTGGCTGAGCCCTCACCTACTACTGCACTCGCTGCTACGAATGGTCCCAGGGTGTAGCAGTTCTCGTAAAGAGACTGGACATCTTTGAGATAAAATGATGCAAACACTGACTTGCTCCTCCAATAGGTTGCATCCATAATACTCTGCAGAGAACGGTTCTGTTTGAAGGCCATCGAAGTAGCTACAGCTCTCACTTCGTGGGTCCTTACCTTCAGCAAAGCAAGGTCTTCATCCTTCATGTGAGAATGAGCTTCTCTAATCAGAAGCCTTATGTAATACGAAACTGCGTTTTTGGACATAGGCATCGAAGGTTTCTTGATGGCACACCATAAGGCCTCTGATTGTCCTCGTATAGGTTTTGACCTTTTAAGATAGTACTTTAGAGCTCTGACAGGGCAAAGAACTCTCTCTAGCTCGTTACCCACCATGTTGGAAAGGCTAGGAATTTCGAACGATCTAGGCCAAGGACGTGAAGGAAGTTCATTTTTTGCCAAAAACCCGAGCTGTAAGGAACATGTTGCTGTTTCGGATGTGAATCCTATGTTCCTGCTGAAGGCGTGAACCTCACTAACTCTTTTGGCTGTTGCAAGGCAGACGAGGAAAAGAGTTTTGAGAGTAAGGTCTTTGAAAGAGGCTGACTGGAGAGGTTCAAATCTAGGAGACATAAGGAACCTTAAGACTACGTCTAGATTCCAGCCTGGAGTGGACAAGCGACGTTCTTTAGAGGTCTCGAAAGACTTAAGGATGTCCTGTAGATCCTTGTTGGAGGAAAGATCCAAGCCTCTGTGGCGGAAAACTGATGCCAACATACTTCTGTACCCTTTGATCGTAGGAGCCGAAAGAGATCTAACATTCCTAAGATGTAACAGGAAGTCAGCAACTTGGGTTACAGAGGTATTGGTAGAGGAAACTGCATTGGCTCTGCACCAGCTTCGGAAGACTTCCCACTTGGATTGATAGACTCTACGAGTGGATATCCTCCTTGCTCTGGCAATCGCTCTGGCTGCCTCCTTCGAAAAGCCTCTAGCTCTAGAGAGTCTTTCGATAGTCTGAAGGCAGTCAGACGAAGAGCGTGGAGGCTTGGGTGTACCTTCTTTACGTGAGGTTGACGTAGAAGGTCCACTCTTAGAGGGAGAGTCCTGGGAACGTCGACCAGCCATTGCAGTACCTCTGTGAACCATTCTCTTGCAGGCCAAAGGGGAGCAACCAACGTCAGCCGTGTCCCTTCGTGAGAGACGAACTTCTGAATAACTCTGTTGATGATCTTGAACGGCGGGAATGCATATAGATCGAGATGGGACCAATCCAGCAGAAAAGCATCCACGTGAACTGCTGCCGGGTCTGGAATTGGGGAACAGTACAATGGGAGCCTCTTGGTCATGGAGGTGGCGAACAGATCTATCGTTGGCTGACCCCACAAGGTCCAAAGTCTGCTGCACACGTTCTTGTGAAGGGTCCATTCTGTGGGGATGACTTGACCCTTCCTGCTGAGGCGATCTGCCGAGACATTCATATTGCCCTGAATGAATCTCGTTACCAGCGTGAGGTTTAGACTTCTTGACCAAATGAGGAGGTCCCTTGCTATCTCGTACAGCTTCCTCGAATGAGTCCCTCCCTGCTTGGAGATGTATGCCAAGGCTGTGGTGTTGTCGGAGTTCACCTCCACCACCTTGTTTAGCAGGAGGGACTTGAAGTTCATTAAGGCCAGATGTACTGCCAACAACTCCTTGCAATTGATGTGAAGCGTTTCCTGTTCCTTGCTCCATGTTCCCGAGCATTCCTGTCCGTCCAAGGTCGCGCCCCAGCCCGAGTCTGATGCGTCCAAATAGAGATGAAGATTGGGGGTCTGAACAGTTAACGAGAGACCCTCCTTGAGAAGGATGTTGCTCTTCCACCACATGAGAGTAGTCTTCATCTCTTTGGTAACAGGAATAGAGACCGCTTCGAGCGTCATATTCTTGTCCCAGTGAGCTGCTAGATGGTATTGAAGGGGGCGGAGGTGGAGTCTCCCTAACTCGGTGAACAGGGCTAACGATGACAGGGTCCCTGTTAGACTCATCCACTGTCTCACCGAGCATCTGTTCCTCTTCAGCATGCTCAGTATGCACTCTAGGGCTTGGTTGATTCTTGGGGCCGACGGAAAAGCCCGAAAAGCTTGACTCCGAATCTCCATTCCCAGGTAAACGATGGTTTGGGAAGGAATAAGCTGGGACTTCTCTAAGTTGACCAAAAGACCCAGTTCCTTGGTCAAGTCCAAAGTCCAACTGAGACTCTCCAGACAGCGACGACTTGTGGGGGCTCTTAACAGCCAGTCGTCTAAATAAAGGGAGGCTCTGATGTCCGCCAAGTGGAGGAATTTCGCAATATTCCTAATCAGTCGCGTAAACACCATAGGTGCCGTGCTTAGGCCAAAACACAGGGCTTGGAATTGGTACACAACCTTTCCAAAAACGAATCTCAGAAAAGGTTGGGAGTCTGGATGAATGGGAACGTGAAAGTAGGCGTCTTTCAGATCCAACGAGACCATCCAGTCCTCCTGCCTGACCGCTGCTAGGACCGACTTCGTCGTCTCCATAGTGAACGTCTGCTTGGTGACATAAGCATTGAGCGCACTGACGTCCAGCACCGGTCTCCAACCTCCTGTCTTCTTGGCCACCAGAAAGAGACGGTTGTAGAAGCCCGGGGATTGATGATCCCGGACTATCACCACTGCCTCCTTCTGTAACAGGAGCGACACCTCTTGATGTAACGCTAGCCTCTTGTCCTTTTCCTTGTAGTTGGGAGAGAGGTTGATGGGAGAAGTGGTCAGAGGGGGATTGCGGCAGAATGGTATCCTGTAACCCTCCCTTAGCCACTTGACAGACTGGGCGTCTGCACCTCTTCTTTCCCAAGCTTGCCAGAAGATCTTGAGTCTGGCTCCTACAGCTGTCTGGAGAGGAGGAGAGTCAATGTTTGCTTTTCGAAGACTTGGTACCTTTCTTGGACCTGCCCCTGTGACCGTCTGGGCGGGTACCTCCTCGGCTGGGGGCTCTGCCACGAAAGGGCGGAATAAATCTGGTAGCAGGAGTATCAGCCACTGGGGTGCGGTAAGTTCTAGGAACTGAAGGAGCAACCTTAGCCTTCCGTGCTGAAGAGGCCACAAGGTCATGCGTGTCCTTCTGAATAAGAGCCGCAGACAATTCCTTGATAAGATCCTCAGGAAACAGGAACTTAGAAAGAGGAGCAAAAAGTAACTGTGACCTTTGGCAAGAGGTGATACCAGTGGAAAGGAAGGAGCAAAGTTGTTCCCTTTTCTTGAGGACTCCCGATACAAACATAGAGGCAAGTTCGCCGGAACCATCGCGAATTGCTTTGTCCATACAGGACATGATCAGCATGGCCGAGTCTTTGTCAGATGGGGCAGTCTTCTTGCTCAAGGCCCCCAGGCACCAGTCGAGAAAATTAAAAATTTCAAAGGCGCGAAAGACTCCCTTTAAGAAGTGGTCCAGGTCAGAAAAGGTCCAGCAGACCTTAGAGCGTCTCATAGCCGACCTTCGTAGAGAGTCAACCAAACTTGAGAAGTCAGCCTGGGCAGAGGCAGGGACCCCCAAGCCTGGTTCCTCTCCTGTGGCATACCAGACGCCTGCCTTAGAAGTCAGCTTAGGAGGTGGAAACATAAAAGACGTCTTTCCCAGTTGCTGCTTGGACTGCAACCAATCCCCTAACATTCTCAAAGCTCTCTTTGAAGATCTAGCGAAGACGAGCTTAGTGTAGGCAGACTTAACAGGTTGCATGCCTAGAGAGAACTCGGATGGAGGAGAGCGAGGGGTAGCAGAAACAAAGTGATCCGGGTATAACTCTCTGAACAGAGCCAGGACCTTGCGAAAGTCAATGGAGGGTGGCAATGACTTGGGTTCCTCCACGTCAGATGAAGGATCATCCAGGTGAGCAGCTTCATCCTCAGAAACCTCATCACCTGAGGGTTGAGAAGCGAGAGGTAAAGTTAAAGCGGTATGCTGAATGGCTGAATCCTGAAGAGCGGGTGCATGCGCACTTGCGGATTCATCCTCAAGTCTCTGTTGAAGAGGATGAGGGCTGGTAATGACAAAGTCATGAGGCTGGGATGAAGGAGGTTCTGCGGAGGTCTGAGGAGCAAGCGTGGTGAGAGGCGACTGTTGTAAAACATGAGGCTCATGCTGCATAGACTGCGGTTCAAGTTGAATGGGAAGAGGCTCAAGCTGAGGAGAAAGTGTTAGATGCATGCGTTGAGGTGGCTGACTCATAGCATGAGGTTCCTGCCTCAAGAGTTGCGCTTGCTTCAAGGGTTGAGGTGGCTGCGCAGAGAGAGGCTCTTGTCTCACGAGTTGAGGTTCTTGAGGTGCTTGCCTCGAGAGTTGAGGTTCTCGCCTCGAGGAAAGTGGAGGTGGCTGCTGCGAGAGTTGAGGTGGCTGCCTCAAGGATGGTAGAGGTTGTCGTACCTCAAGAGGTTGCTGCCTCGAGGATGGTTGTAATGCAAGATACTCCTGCCTCAAGGGTAGAGGAGGTTGTTGTAAAGCATAAGGCTCCTGCCCCCATTGTTGAGGAGGTTGCCGCGTGGTAAGAGGCTCCTGCCTCAAGGAAAGTGGAGGTTGCTGCACAGCGCTGGTATCTGGCAACTCCCAACGCGGCAGCTCATGCATGGAGGTAGCTTGAGGAACCTCAACATCATACGTCTGGCAGATTGGACTGCGCAGAGGAGGAGGAGCGCTCGCAGGAGGAGGTGTATTAACCTTCTCTGCCTGAAACTCCCGCATCAACACCGCAAGCTGCGACTGCATAGTCTGCAGCATAGCCATCTTAGGATCAACAGAAGTTGAGGTCTGTTGAGGCATAGCTTTAACAGAAGTTGAGGTCTGTTGAGGCATCGCCTTACCTCTCTTAGGAGGCGTGCAGTCACCTGATGACTGCGGCGAGTCCGAGCTAGCCCAATGGCTACACCCGGGCTGTTGGACTCGCGCGGTCTGGACTTTACGCTTAAGAGGTCTTGAGACCTGAGTCCAGCGTTTTCTCCCAGAAAAATCTACTGCAGACGAGGAAATTAAGGGCTCAATCGTCTGAGAGTGGAAGTGACGATCTCTATAAGATACGCCCGCAACCACTGAGGATACTACTGTGCGCCGATCAAGGCCTGCCGAACCCTTTTGCCCTTCGACATTGCTTCTCCCCTGGGCTTGGGAGCTTGCAAGAGGTCCCGGACTGGGAGGACGACTGGCACGCACAGAAGTATCCTCACGCGCAACACTGACACTGACACTAGCACTAGGCACAGCACTGGCACTACCACTTCCCACTGCACTTTTCACTTTAAGTTCCTTGACGTCTGCCAAGAGGAACTTGTGGTCACTCACTACCGACTCTACCTTATCACCTAAAGCCTGAATGGCACGTAAAACATCCGACATATCAGGCTGAGCACTAATAGTAGGTTCGGGGGTAGCCACTACAGGGGGAGGAAAAGGATGAGGATCATGGGGGGATGAATAAAGCAAAGAGCGAGCCGAACTCCTCCTAACTCTCTCCCTCTCTAACTTAGTCGTATATTTAAGGAATTGAATAAAATCAAATTCCGAAAGACCGGCACATTCCTCACATCGATCATCCAACTGGCAGGATTTTCCCCGACAGTCGGAACAAACGGTGTGAGGATCAACCGAGGCCTTCGGAAGACGCCTAACACAAGAGCTAACTCTACATCGTCTTTGGGTAGGAGCTTGTGAATGGTCGGACATCTTGAATCAGAGAACAGTCAAAGGGGGTTTCCAAATTAAAGCAAAGATCGTTATACCATTAATCAAAATTAATCCAAAAGCTATCTAAGCTAAGGGAAAAGCTTCCTGTATAGCGAAAGCTGAAATCTCAGAGCAATACTTCACCAAAACCGTGAACAAAGACTCCAAAATTATAAGCGTATCCATGTAGGTCTTGCCGGAAGCACGACAGAGGAAATATTGAGGTGGTGTCAACAAGAAGTACTGCAGTACCTGGCCACAGGTGGCGCTGGTGAGTACACCCCCTTCTTGTATAGCGATCGCTGGCGTATCCCGTCCGTAGAATTCTGTCGGGCAACGGAGTTGACAGCTACATGATTATCGGGTAAGATTAATATTGAAAAATTATATTTTGATTATAAAATAAATTTTTGAATATACTTACCCGGTGAATATATAATAGCTGACGTCTCCGACGGCTCGACAGATTCCCAAAAACTCGCGAGCGATCGCCATGAAGGTAGCGGGTGTGCCCACCAGCGCCGACTATCGGCCAGATACCGCATATACATGTAAACAGCTCCAGTTCTTCTCATTCCGCTGGGTCTCTATCGGGGAGGAAGGGGGGGCCTTTAATTTATATATTCACCGGGTAAGTATATTCAAAAATTTATTTTATAATCAAAATATCATTTTTAAATATTAAACTTAGCCGGTGAATATATAATAGCTGATTCACACCCATGGTGGTGGGTAGAGACCAGTATTAATATAGTTTACGGCGTATATGCTTAGAGTTTTTGACAGTTATATCATAACAAAACAAATAAATATAGGTACCTGGTAAGGAAGCTGACTCTGACGATTACTCTGCCTTGTTAGTCCGCTTTCCTCACGAAGCCCAGCCATCCTCTCAGGATGCTGAAAGACTCCCAGGAGCTGAAGTATCCAGGGCGACAACCCATACAACAGGACCTCATCAAAACCCTTAATCTGGGCGCTCTCAAGAAAAGACATTTGACCACCCGCCAAATCAAAAAGGATGCGAAAGGCTTCTTAGCCTTCCGTACAACCCAATTAAAAGCATTTCAAGAGAAGATTAAAAGGATATTGGAATTAAGGGAATGTAGTGGTAGAACCCTAACCCACTACTGCACTCGCTGCAACGAATGGACCCAGTGTGTAGCAGTCCTCATAAAGAGTTTGGACATCTTTTAAGTAAAATGACGCGAATACCGACTTGCTTCTCCAAAAGGTCGCGTCCATAATACTTCGCAGAGATCTGTTTTGCTTAAAGGCCACGGAAGTTGCTATAGCTCTTACTTCGTGCGTCTTAACCTTAAGCAAGCAACGGTCTTTTTCACTCAATTGAGAATGAGCCTCTCGGATTAAAAATCTAATAAAATACGACAAAGCATTTTTAGACATAGGCAATGATGGCTTCTTAACTGAGCACCACAAGGCCTCAGATCCACCTCGTAAGGATTTGGTACGAGCTAAATAAAACTTAAGAGCTCTAACTGGACACAGTACTCTTTCAAGCTCGTTGCCTACGATCTCTGATAGGCAAGGTATATCAAATGACTTAGGCCAATGACGAGAAGGCAGTTCATTTTTGGCCAAGAAACCAAGCTGAAGTGAACATGTGGCTTTATCTGTGGAAAAGCCGATGTTCCTACTGAAGGCATGGATCTCACTGACCCTTTTAGCCGAAGCCAAGCACACTAAGAAAAGCGTCTTGAGGGTGAGATCCTTCAGGGAGGCTGAATGTAATGGCTCAAACCTGTCGGACATTAGGAACCTTAGGACCACGTCAAAGTTCCATCCAGGAGTTGCCATACGACGCTCCTTAGGTGTCTCGAAAGACTTAAGGAGATCTTGGAGATCTTTATTATTGGAAAGATCTAAGCCTCTATGTCTGAATACAGACGCCAACATGCTCCTGTAGCCCTTGATAGTGGGCGCTGAGAGGGAGCGAACATTTCTCAGATGTAGGAGAAAGTCTGCGATTTGGGCTACAGAGGTACTGGAAGAGGAAATAGATGATGACTTGCACCAGTCTCTAAAGACTTCCCACTTCGACTGGTATACTTTGATGGTAGAAGCTCTCCTAGCTCTCGCAATCGCTCTGGCTGCCTCCTTCGAAAATCCTCTAGCTCTTGAGAGTCTTTCGATAGTCTGAAGGCAGTCAGACGAAGCGCGGGGAGGCTTTGATGAAGATCCCTTACGTGGAGCTGCCGTAAGAGATCCATCCTTAAAGGTAGACTCCTTGGAACATCTACCAGCCATTGAAGTGCCTCTGTGAACCACTCTCTCGCGGGCCAGAGTGGAGCAACCAATGTCAACCTGGTCCCTTCGTGAGAGGTGAACTTCTGCAGCACCTTGTCTAGGATCTTGAAAGGTGGAAAGGCATAAACGTCCAGGTGAGACCAGTCCAGCAGGAAAGCGTCTATGTGGGCTGCCTCTGGATCTGGAACTGGAAAGCAGTAAGTCGATAGCCTCTTTGTCAGAGAGAGTCGCAAAAAGATCTATGGTGGGTTGACCCCATGTCATCCTTAGCTTCTCGCACACAGTCTTATGCAACGTCCACTCCATGGAGATGACTTGTCCTCTTCTGCTGAGGCCGTCCGCCAAGACATTCATTTTCCTTGCACAAATCTCGCCAAAGGAGAAAATGGAGTTCCTTCTGATCCGTGGATCAAAGACCCGAGCCTTCCAGACTGTCCAGTGGAGCTCCCTAACCCAAATCCGATGCATCTGAAAGCAACACATGGTTTGGGTTCTTGATCGCAAGAGAAAGACCTTCTCGAAGTCTGATGTTGCTGTCCCACCAAGTCAGACATGTCTAGACTGAGTTGGAGATTGGGAAAGAGATACTCACTAAGCCCTTCTCCTTGTTCCAATGGTTTAGGTGAAATTGGAAAGGGCATAGGTTGAGTCTCCCCAGAGAGATAAACTACTCCAGCGATGAAAGAGTTCCCACGAGGCTAGTTCAAACTCTTACAGAGCAACTGTTTTTCTCTTGCAAGTGAAGGACTTTTAACAGAGCTTGTTCCATTCTTGCGGGAGACGAAAAGGCCCGAAAAATCAGACACTGTCTCTCCATTCCCAAATAAAGAATAGTCTGGGATGGGGTACTGTAAGTTACGACTTCTCTACGTTCACTATGAGACCTAGCTCCTTGGTTAGGTCTAATGTCCATTAGAGGCTCTCCAGACAGCGATATAATGACGACGCCCTGATTAGCCAGTCGTCAGAATAAAGGGAGGCTCTGAATCCTCAAAAAATGTAGAAAGCTTGCTACATTTTGCCAGGGCCTTGTAAAAACAAGAGGAGCAGGAATGAGGTCGGAGTACAGTGCTTGACATTGGTACATTACTTTCCCGTCCACAAACCTCAGATGTAGTTGAAAGTTTGGATGAATCAGGATGTGGAAGTATGCATCCTGAAGGTCTAGAGAGACCATCCAGTCGCCTTCCCTTAATGCTGCCAAGACAGATTTGGTAGTCTTCATCGTGAAGTTTGTCTTGACAATGAACACATTGAGCGCACTTACATCTTAAGTACTCCTGCAGTGAACGTGGCTGCCAGATCATTGGAGCCATCCCTGATAGCCTTGTTCCTGCAGAGAACGTGGCTGCCAGATCATTGGAGCCATCCCTGATAGCCTTGTTCATGCATGACATAATTGTACAGCAAAACTTCAAACGCTCGAAAAAAAACTCCTAACAGGAGATGGTCTAGCTCTGAAGCCGACCATAAAATCTTGGAGCGTCTCATGGCCAGGCGACGGGGAGAGTCTATGAGGCTTGAGAAGTCTCCCTGGGCAGAGGCAGGAACTCCCAAGCCGAGAACTTCTCCCGTGTCATACCAGACGCTCGCTCTATAAGCCAGTTTAAAAGGAGGGAAAGCAAAGGCTGTCTCCCCCAAACTCCTCCTGGTGATCAACCAGTCGCCTAGCAAACGTAAAGCTCTCTTAAAAGAGCGAGAGAGCACTAGCTTAGACAACAACGGCTTCGAAGTAGCTAGGCCTAGTGTAAACTCTGACGAAGGCGAACGAGGAGCAGCAGTTACAAAATGGTCAGGACAAAGATCCTTAAAAATCAGCATGATTTTTTTTTTTTTAAAGTCCATAGAGGGCTGAGCAGTTTAGGCTCCTCTCCGTCTGACAAAGTCCCCAAAGGAATATCAGTAGGAAGAGGATCAGCAACTTCCTCATCTGAAGGAACCTCGTCCGACAATTGCCGAGTCTCATGAAAAGGAGAGACCTGCCGCGGTGGCAATGCTTGACAAGCAAAGTCCACACGCAAAGGAGCAGCAGTAGCAGTCAAGGAAGCGACGTCATGTCGCTGCTGAAAGGACTAACCAGCAACAACAACAGGAGTTGATGGACGCTCGACGTCAAGTCGAGACTGCCTTGACTGCCTAGACTGAGCAGTCAAAACAACCCTTGACTGCGGTGCTTGACGCTCAACGTCAAAACAAGGCAACTGAGCTGGTTGGCGAACGTCCTGAACGTCAACACGAGACTGCGGCAGCGGCTGAACGTCAACACGAGGCTGCGGCAGCGGCTGAAAGTCAACACGGGACTGCAGCGAGTGAGGATCCAAGTCACGTGACTGACGTGATAAACTACCGACATCACGTTTCATAACGTCAAAAGGACGAGTAAATGCTCGTTAGGGCGGCTGACGGCCAGAGTCTCGTTTAGCGTAACGGCGACTCGAAAGCGAAGGTTCATCGTGAACCTGCTCAACGTCATACTTCTCCATAAGGGAGGCAAGCTTAGTCTGCATGTCCTGCAGGACAACCCATTTAGGATCAACGGGAGTCGGAACGGGCCGAGACGACGGTAACGTCTGTGTTGGCAAAACATTGCCTTTACCGTGACCCTCGGACCCCGTGTTACGCTTGCGTTTAATAGGCGAACCGTCTTCCGACGACTGCAAAGGGTCAGAGCTGTCCCCATGGCTACAGCCAGGACGCTGGACCTGTCCTGAAGGGACTGACTTCCGCTTTAAGGGTCTAGAAACTTTGCTCCAAGGTTTCTTTTGCGAGAAGCTTTCGGATGACGAGGAGAAAACAGCCTCGCTCGTCTTATGGTAGGGGCGATCTTGACAAGACACGCCCGATACCACAGAGGGAACGTCTGTTCGTTGGTTAAAGCCTCTCGTCCCCTTAAGTCCTACGACATTACTTCTCCCTGGTGCAGGGGAGCCTGAAAGAGGTCTCGGACTAGGTGAACGACAAGCACGAACAGACGAACCCTCGGTCGCAACACTAAAAACACTTTGCGCACTTATCACTTTATCACTACGATTTTCTGTTTTTTGCACTTACTTCACTGATGTCGTATTTTTTAATAATTTCACATTAGGCATGAATAAAACTGATTTCTACCTGAAGCACGCAATTCTCCCTTACATCAAAAGGTGATAATTGCGAAATGAGTCGTATAATGTAAGCACATTAGTACATGCAAAAATCAGTAAACATATATAACGAATAAAATGGAAATATATAAAGTTAAAAAGGATCAGTGACTGGGGAGGAGACTAAACACTAGTTCATTAAAGACTACGTTTTCCATCTCTCACCGTACAGTGCCTTGGGACGAGAATAAAAACTAAAAAAGTTTTATCCTTTCTCCCCGTACAGAGACTTGGGATGAGAGTAAACTGAATCGAGAACAACGTTACTCGCTCCTAAACTCCCTTGGGACGAGAATAAAGATCGGATCGTTCTCTCTTCCTCTCTCTCTCTCTCTCTCTCTCTCTTGTCACATACAAGAGAAAAGCCCACTCACCCTTCGTCAATAAACAGGTTATTTGACCAAAAGAAAAAACTGAAAGGACTAAGAAAATTAAAATTAACAAGTTCCTTTAAATTAGTATTTAAAACACTTCAGTTTGAAAGAAGAATGAACAAAACGTCAAAATCGATTTACTCTTTCTGCAAAGTGAAACCGTGATTCTCTCTTTCTCTATCGTAACGATAGAGCGCAAACTGCGTAGCATAAATAAACCAAACGTTAGTTCATCTTTGAAAAAAACAGCACGAAGACTATTCAAAGAATATCTTTCTTAAAATATTTTCTAAAAAATATTCATTTCATAACTCTTACAGAGCAAATGATTTAAACTTAATGAAAATAAAAGTTGAATGGGCTCAACGTTGTTTAACTTCGGTTTCCAAGTTAGGACCGCCTACATCTCGGAGGTAAAGGCCGCATATAAACAAAAACATAAAATTTATCTTGATGTTTAGTATAAATGGAAAGCTAATCGAAGAGGCCTAATAAAGGCGGGTGAGATATAAAATATATAGAGGAAAATCTATAATTATCAACAATAATTTTTAACGTGATAAAATAATTACTAAAAGCCTAAAACACACTTCCGTACACTGAGGGAAGGGTCGGCCATCTTTACTCTATGGAAAAAAACCAGAGATAAAAAAGCAAGGGCAAAACACTTTTACTCTCCTTTCAAAAGCATTTCTTTTGAGGATAGTATTGAATAATCCAACACGGCGAAAGCAATAAAACCAAAACCAAGTACTTCACCAATTCGGTAGAAAACTCGAGGTCATAAAGCGAGTGGAATCGACTTGTCGATGAAACCGACAGAGAAGAACTGGAGCTGTTTACATGTATATGCGGTATCTGGCCGATAGTCGGCGCTGGTGGGCACACCCGCTACCTTCATGGCGATCGCTCGCGAGTTTTTGGGAATCTGTCGAGCCGTCGGAGACGTCAGCTATTATATATTCACCGGCTAAGTTTAATATTTAAAAATAAAACAAAAATCATTAGTACACATTCATTCCCCCGGGAAGGCTCCGAAGAGGAATCCCGAGGGAAAGGAAACAAGAATTACATAACAGGCACGTGCCCTCACAACCACTTACACTCACGGAAGGAGAGCTGTAACCAAAACAGAATTATAACAATTATAATTATGAAACTATGTAATTATGTAATTAAAAAATGAATGAACACTAAAGAAGGAACGAAAACCCCGAAAGGAATCGTTCTACGAGCTGAAAAATGTTATTTTCATTAGTAAAATAAATTTTTGAATATACTTACCCGGTGATCATATAGCTGTCAGCTCTGCTGCCCGACAGAAAAACCTAAGGACAAAATACGCCAGCGATCGCTATACAGGTGGGGGTGTACATCAACTGCGCCATCTGTCGAGCAGGTACTCAAGTACTCCATGTCAACACAGAACCAATTTTCTCCTCGGCCCACTGGGTCTCTATTGGGGAGGAAGGGTGGGTCCTTTAATTTATGATCACCGGGTAAGTATATTCAAAAATTTATTTTACTAATGAAAATAACATTTTTCAATATTAAACTTAGCCGGTGATCATATAGCTGATTCACACCCAGGGGGGTGGGTAGAGACCAGCATATATGTTGACATTATTATGAGCTAAGTATTTTGTATTTCATTTTAGCAGTTATTCAAAATAACAAACATAAAATAAATAAGTACCTGGTAAGGAAGTCGACTTGAACAATTACTCTGCCTTTTTAAGTACGTCTTCCTTACTGAGCCTCGCGATCCTCATAGGATGCTGAGCGACTCCTAGGAGCTGAAGTATGAAGGGTTGCAACCCATACTAAAGGACCTCATCAAAACCTCTAATCTAGGAGCTTCTCAAGAAATGACTTTGACCACCCGCCAAATCAAGTAGGATGCGAAAGGCTTCTTAGCCTTCCGGACAACCCAAAAACAATAATAAAACATTTCCAGAGAAAGATTAAAAAAAAAAAAGGTTATGGAATTAGGGAATTGTAGTGGTTGAGCCCTCACCCACTACTGCACTCGTTGCTACGAATGGTCCCAGAGTGTAGCAGTTCTCGTAAAGAGACTGGACATTCTTAAGATAAAAAGACGCGAACACTGATTTGCTTTTCCAATAGGTTGCGTCGAATATACTTTGCAGAGATCTAATTTGTTTAAAGGCCACGGAAGTTGCGACAGCTCTAACTTCGTGTGTCCTTACCTTCAGCAAAGCTTGGTCTTCCTCATTCAGATGGGATTGAGCTTCTCGTATCAACAGTCTGATAAAATAGGATAAAGCATTCTTTGACATAGGCAAAGATGGATTCTTAACTGAACACCATAAAGCTTCAGACGGGCCTCGTAAAGGTTTTTAAATAGAACTTAAGAGCTCTTACAGGACATAAGACTCTTTCTAGTTCATTTCCAACCATACGATAAGTTTGGAATATCGAACGATATTGGTCAAGGCCGAGAAGGCAGCTCGTGTTTGGCTAGAAAACCAAGTTGTAGAACATGTAGCCGTTTCGGATGAGAATCCGATGTTCTTGCTGAAGGCATGAATCTCACTGACTCTTTTAGCTGTGGCTAAGCATATCAGGAAAAGAGTCTTAAAGGTGAGATCTTTCAGGGAGGCTGATTGTAGCGGTTCGAACCTGTCTGACATAAGGAATCTTAGTACCACGTCTAAATTCCAACCAGGTGTAACCAAACGACGCTCCTTCGTGGTCTCAAAAGACTTAAGGAGGTCCTGTAGATCTTTATTGTTGGAAAGATCTAAGCCTCTGTGACGGAAAACTGATGCCAACATGCTTCTGTAACCCTTGATAGTGGGAGCTGAAAGAGATCGTTCTTTCCTCAGATATAAGAGAAAGTCAGCTATTTGAGTTACAGAGGTACTGGTCGAGGATACGGATACTGACTTGCACCAGTTTCGGAAGATTTCCCACTTCGATTGGTAGAGTCTAAGGGTGGATGTTCTCCTTGCTCTAGCAATCGCTCTGGTTGCCTCCTTCGAAAAGCCTCTAGCTCTCGAGAGTCTTTCGATAGTCTGAAGGCAGTCAGACGAAGAGCGTGGAGGCCTTGGAGTACCTTCTTTACGCGTGGCTGACGTAGAAGGTCCACCCTTAGGGGAAGTGTTCTGGGAACGTCTACTAGCCATCGAAGTACCTCGGTGAGCCATTCTCTCGCGGGCCAGAGGGAAGCAACTAGCGTCAACCTTGTCCCTTCGTGAGAGGCGAACTTCTGCAGTACCTTGTTGACAATCTTGAACGGAGGGGATGCATATAGATCTAGATGTGACCAATCTAGTAGAAAGGCATCTATATGAACTGCTGCTGGGTCCGGGATTGGTGAGCAAAATATTGGGAGCCTCTTGGTCATCGAGGTTGCGAAGAGATCTATGGTTGGCTGGCCCCAGGTGGCCCAAAGTCTCTTGCATACATCCTTGTGGAGGGTCCATTCTGTTGGAATTATCTGTCCCTTCCGACTGAGACAATCTGCCATGACATTCAAGTTGCCTTGGATGAACCTCGTTACTAGAGAAATGTCTAGACCTTTTGACCAGGTGAGGAGGTCCCTTGCGATCTCGTACTATGTCAGAGAGTAGGTCCCTCCTTGCTTGGAGATGTACGCCAAAGCCGTGGTGTTGTCCGAGTTCACCTCCACCACTTTGCCTTGAAGGAGAGACCTGAAGCTTTTCCAGGTCAGACGTACTGCCAGTAGCTTCTTGCAGTTGAAATGCATTGTCCTTTGACTCGAGTTCCATAATCCCGAGCATTCCCTACCGTCTAATGTCGCACCCCAGCCTACGTCCGATGCGTCCGAGAAGAGAACGTGGTTGGGAGTCTGAACAGTCAGGGGAAGACCCTCTCTAAGGTTGATATAGTCCTTTCACCAAGTCAGACCAGACTTTATCTTTCCGGAAACCGGGATCGAGACCGCTTCTAGCGTCTTGTCCTTTTTCCAGTGAAAAGCTAGATGGTATAGAAGAGGACGGAGGTGTAGTCTTCCTAGTGACACAAATTGATCCACGGATGACAGTGTCCCTACCAGACTCATCCACAGCCTGACTGGGCAGCGTTCCTTCTTCAGCATCTTCTGGATGGATAGCAGGGCTGGGGGTTGATCGTCTTGTTCAGCAACGTCCTCATCAGAGGGTTCCTCATCCGAAACTGATGAGGAAACGGCAACGGAGTGGGCAACGTCTGACTCGCTGAATCCGGTCGCACTGGTGGATGCGTGACGGAGCCGGACGCAATATCATGGCACTGCTGCACAGTCTGTGAACTGTCAACAACCATGGGTGCGCGAGGAAGTACAGCGTCAACCCGAAACTATCTAGACTGTCTGGGTTGTGCAGTCAACACCCTACCGGGTTGCTGAGGTTGACGCACTGCGTCACAACAAGTCACCTCTGCTGGTTGTTGAACGTCTTCCTAGTGACACACTGAACGTCAACAACCACCTCCGAGCGTCGCTTAACGTCAACGTGCGACTGGCAACCCACACTGGGTCGCATCGGTGGAGGAACCACCTCAACTCGCAGACGCGAGTAGGATACCTCAGCGTCAACAGGGCGCACAACCAACCGGTTGGAAGGTTGTTAGCCAGAAGGTTCTTCTCCGTATTTAAGTCCTCTATCAAGGACACAAGCTTGGACTGCATGTCTTGCAGCAAAGCCCATTTAGGGTCTACGGGAGCAGGTGTGGCAACAGACGGGGTTAGCGACTGAGGCGGAACCATTTACCATCCCTGGAAGCCTTGTTATGTGTGACATAATAGTACAGCAAAACTTCAAAGGCTTGACAAAAGTTGAGAAGCTGACCTGTAAACAACTTGGAGCGTCTCCTGGCTAGGCGCCAGGGCGAGTCTACCAGAATTGAGAAGTCTATCTGGGCAGAGGCATGAACTCCCAAGCCGAGAACTTCTCTCGTGTCCTATCAGACTCTCGCTCTATAAGCCAGTTTAAAAGAAGGGAAATCAAAGGCTGTATCCCTAAAACTCCTCCTGGTGCAAAAACCAGTCGCCTAGCCAACGTAACGCTCTCTAGGAGAGCGAGAGAGCACTAGCTTAACAACAACGGCTTCGAAGTAGCTAGGCCTAGTGTAAGTTCTGACGTTAGGCGAACGAGGAGCAGCAGTTACAAGATCCGGACGAAGATCCTTAAAAAATCATCATGATTTAATTAAAGTCCATAGGAGGCTAAGCAGCTTAAGGCTCCTCTCCAAATGACAGAGTCCTCAAAGGAATATCAGTAGGAGGGAGAACAGCACTTTCTCATCTACAGGAACCTTGTCCGAGAAAAGCTAGGTTATATCAGTGAGGGTCTCACTGGCGCATTAGCAGCAGACCAGAAGGCAACGTTATGTAACTGCTTGACAGTCTGTGAACTGTCAAAAACTGAACTGTCAACCACAACAGGTGCGTGAGGACATACAGCACTGGTGCATTAGTAGCAGACCAGAAGGCAACGTCATGTAACTGCTTGACAGTCTGTGAACTGTCAACAACTGAACTGTCAACCACAACAGGTGCGTGAGGACATACAGTGTTCACTCGAGACTGCTTTGACTGTCTATACTGAGCATTCAAAACAACTCTAGAATGCGGAGGTTGACGCACCGCGTCAAAACAAAACAACTTAGGTTGTTGTTGTAACTCGCGAACGTCAACGGAGGGTTCCGTGCGTCTGTGAACGTCAACGTGCGGCTGGCAGGGTACACTGCGCATGGGAGGTGGAACTCTCACAGCCGGAGTGCGGGAGCAGGTAGCGTCAGCGTCTACTGTACGCACAACCGTGGTTGGTTGTAGGCTAACGGGTGCAGCGTCAACCTTCTCCGCACGATACTCCTGCATAAAAGATGCTAACTGTGTCTGCATAGACTGTAGCAAAGACCACTTAGGGTCTACAGCAGCAGGTGCGGCAACAGACGGTGTTAATGCCTGTTGCGGTACCGCTTTGCCTCTCTTAGGAGGTGAGCAGTCGTCGGAAGACTGCAGCGAATCCGAACTGACCCAGTGGCTACAACTGGGCCGTTGGACTTGCGCGGAAGGGACCGACTTGCGCTTAATAAGCTGCGAGACCTTGGTCCATGGTTTCTTACGAGAAACCTCTTCCGCAGACGAGAAGTAAATGGACTCTCTCGTCTTTGTGTGGGTGGGGCGATCTTGGGTAGATACGCCCGAAACCACGGAGGGAAACGTCTGTTCGTTGATCAAGGCCTGACGAACCCATAAGTCGTTCGACATTACTTCTCCCCTGGGCTTGGGAGCTTGCAAGAGGTCCCGGACTAGGTGAACGACAGGCACGAACAGACGAACCCTCGGACGCAACACTGTAACACTTTGCGCATAACACTTTATCACTTAGATTTTCTGTTTTGCACTTATTTCACTGAAATCGAAACTTTTACTGATTTCTACCTGAAACACGCAATTCTACCCTTCATTAAAAGGTAGTAATTGCGAAAACAGTCGTATAATGCAGCTCATTAATACTAGCAAAAACAGAAAACATATATAAAGATAAAGAATTCAGTGGCTGGGAAAGAGACTAAACACTAGTTCAAATAAACTACGTTTACAATCTCTCACCGCACATAGCCTGGGGACAAGAATAAAACCCTAGAAACGTTTTACCTTCTTCCCCGTACAGCGACTAGGGAGGAGAGTAACGCGAGAACAACGTTACCCGCTTGAACGGAACGTTTTTTTCTCCTCTCTCTCCCTCCGTCTCTATCTCTCTCTCTCTTTCTCTCTTGATTTCGCACCTGAGAGAAGAGCCCAATTATATATCGTCAAAACATGTTATTTGGCTAAAGGAAAAAAAAAACTAAAAAGGTTTTCCAAATAAAAAGATCCTTTAATTTAGAATTTAAACCATTTAAGCTAAGAAAGAATGAACGAAACGTCAGAATCGATTTACTCTTACTGCAAAGTGAAACCGTGATACACTCTCTCTCTATCGTAACGATAGAGCGCATGTTGAACGTCCTGAACGTCAACAACTGCGTAGTCTAAAAAACTAAACGTTAGTTCATCTTTGAAAACAGTACGAGACTCTCAAAGAAATTCTTTCATAAAACATTAAATTTAAAAAGTTTTAAATTCTTTAAAGGCTAAATACGATATAACGGGCTCAACGTTGATTAACTTCGGTTCCAAGTTAGGACCGCCTACTATCAGAAAAGGTCGCATATAAACAGAACATAAAAATTTATTTTTATATGTTTATAATAAATGGAAAGTTAATCGAAGAGGCCTAATAAAGGCGGAGAGATATAAAATATATAGATCTATAACGTGTTAAGCAAAATTACTAAAAACCTAAACACACTTCCGTCTAAGGGAAGGGTCGGCCATTTAAAAGTGAAAGAGAGTCCATACTCTCTTTGTCACCATAATTAAATCTATCCAAAACGAGTTCAAGTTTTGAGATGAAGATAAAACCCCTGCATAGCGAAAGCTCAAAACTAGAATAGTGTACTTCACCAAATAGTTGTGAAAACAAATCCAGTTAGTAACAGCGTATTTAGTAGGTCTTGCCAGTGGCACGACAGAGAGAAAATTGGTTCTGTGTTGACATGGAGTACTTGAGTACCTGCTCAACAGATGGCGCAGTTGATGTACACCCCCACCTGTATAGCGATCGCTGGCGTATTTTGTCCTTAGGTTTTTCTGTCGGGCAGCAGAGCTGACAGCTATATGATCACCGGCTAAGTTTAATATTGAAAAATTAACGACTACAATTAGATTCATAAACTAATTGAGACAAAACGTACGGCGTAGCAATCCCCCCCACACGGGAAGGAAGCTACTGTACGAGGGGCGTAGTAAAACATAGTAAAAAGGGTGAACAACCTCAAGAGAGAGAGAGAGAGAGAGAAAGACCGAAGTCAAACTCGATCGCAACCCGTAAAATTACGCCGTGGTGGCCTAACTGCCGAGGGCTCCACGGAGATATCGTGCACTACACACACAACTCTGAAAAGGAAACTTACTGATTTCTATACTCAAATATATACACAAACATGAAAACATGTTTACATATATACTGAGTAAAAGAAAAGTAAGCGATTAAGTAAAGACAAAACAAACAATGGCTGCCAAGAGAGGACCAAGACAGAGACGTCTGTCCCAGTCCGAGCCAAAAGTGAAAGTGAGCATTCACCTGGGTGTGAGGGGGGGGAGGGGTAGCTAGCTACCACTCCCCTACCCCCCCGCTAACTAGCGCGGGGGTAATACACCCTCGTTAAATTGTAATGGCTCGCCATTTCAGCTGCGCTAAAAGGTAAACCCAATGTAAATAGCGTGGTTTGTATTTCGGTTACGGAACAAATTAAAGTTAGGTATGCGCCCTCCTCCCCCACTGACGTTCACGGGAGAAGGGGGAGGGCGGAGAACTAACAAAATGATACAGTGAACCCTCGCTACTTCGCGGTTCGACCATCGCGGATTCACCACTTCGCGGATTTTTTCCATAACCCATATATATACTGTAATATATATATATATATATGTATGCATGTATTTATGTATATATGTAGGTATGTATATGTGTATACATATAAATATATATATATACACACATATATATATATATATATATATATACATATATATATATATATATATATATATATATATATATATATATATATATATATATATATATATATCTAAAGTAGGAAGATGTGATGTAGTTCTAAGGGAAAAGTATGGGAAATATGTCTGGGTAATAAGCAAAGCTCTACCTCCAGTTTGTTTCTATATTATGATCAGAGATAAATGTAAACAAAACATTGGTTGCCATTTTTTATCGTGCTTTTTAGCATGTTTAGGAAATGCATGATATAAAATCACCTTTAATATTTGTGCCTGTTTTAGTTTAGGGTACTGTAGTACATGCATTAAGTGTTCTGTACATTAAAGGGTAGTTTGTTAACAGTACTACGTACAAGGGAAGGTTTTAAAAGTCTGAATATACATGTTGAATGAATAGGTAAATATGGTGTCACTACTTCGCGGATTTTCACCTATCGCGGCCGCGACTGGAACCTATCTACCGCGATAAACGAGGGTTCACTGTATTTCAATTATAAAATAAATTTTTGAATATACTTACCCGGTGAATATATAATAGCTGCTACTCAGCGGCTCGACAGAAAACACACTCAAAAACTCGCGAGCGTTCGCTATGAAGGTTGCGGGTGAGACCACCAGCGCCAACTATCGGCCAGATACCACTCTTGCATGTAAACAAACCCTTCAATTCTTCTCGTCCCGCTGCGTCTCTATTGGGGAGGAAGGGAGGGCCTTTAATTTATATATTCACCGGGTAAGTATATTCAAAAATTTATTTTATAATTAAAATATCATTTTTAAATATTTAACTTAGCCGGTGAATATATAATAGCTGATTCACACCCAAGGCGGTGGGTAGAGACCAGAGTTAATTAAGTTTACAGCGTATAAGCTAAGAGTTTTTGACAGTTATCAATATAACAAAACCAAAATATATAGGTACCTGGTAAGGAAGTTGACTTAGACGATTACTCTGCCTTGTAAGTCTGTCTTCCTCACGAAGCCCAGCGATCCTCTTAGGATGCTGAAAGACTCCCAGGAGCTGAAGTATAAAGGGTTGCAACCCATACTAACAGGACCTCATCAAACCCCTAATCTGGGCGCTCTCAAGAAATGACTTTGACCACCCGCCAAATCAACAAGGATGCGAAAGGCTTCTTAGCCTTCCGTACATCCCAAAAAACAATATTAAAAAACATTTCAAGAGACAGATTAAAAAGGATATTGGAATTAGGGTAATGTAGTGGTAGAACCCTCACCCACTACTGCACTCGCTGCAACGAATGGACCCAGTGTGTAGCAGTCCTCGTAAAGAGTCTGGACATCTTTTAAGTAAAATGACGCGAACACTGACTTGCTTCTCCAAAAAGTCGCGTCCATAATACTTTGCAGAGATTTATTTTGCTTGAAGGCCACGGAGGTTGCTATAGTTCTAACTTCGTGCGTCTTAACCTTAAGCAAACATCGGTCTTTCTCATTCAAGTGAGAATGAGCTTCTCGTATTAAAAAATCTGATAAAATATGACAAAGCATTCTTTGACATAGGCAATGATGGTTTCTTAACTGAGCACCATAATGCCTCAGATTTACCTCGTAATGACTTAGTACGAGCTAAATAGAACTTAAGAGCTCTAACAGGACATAATACTCTTTCCAGTTCGTTGCCTACGATCTCTGATAAGCAAGGAATATCAAAAGATTTAGGCCAAGGACGAGAAGGCAGTTCATTTTTTGGCCAGGAAACCAAGTTGAAGTGAACAAGTGGCTTTTTCTGTAGAAAAAAACGATGTTCTTACTGAAGGGATGAAGTTCACTGACCCTTTTAGCCGAAGCCAAGCACACTAGGAAAAATGTCTTGAGGGTGAGATCCTTCAGGGAGGCTGAATGTAATGGCTCAAACCTGTCTGACATGAGGAACCTTATGACCACGTCTAAGTTCCATCCAGGAGTTGCCAAACGACGTTCCTTAGAGGTCTCGAAAGACTTAAGGAGATCTTGGAGATCTTTATTGTTGGAAAGATCTAAGCCTCTATGTCGAAAGACCGAAGCCAACATGCTCCTGTAGCCCTTAATCGTGGGAGCTGAAAGGGAGCGAACCTTTCTCAGATGTAAAAGAAAATCTGCGATTTGGGCTACAGAGGTACTGGACGAGGACACAGATGCTGACTTGCACCAGTCTCAAAAGACTTCCCACTTCGACTGGTATACTCTAATGGTAGAAGCTCTTTACGTGGGGCTGACGTAACAGATCTACCCTTAGAGGAAGACTTCTTGGAAAGTCTACCAGCCATTGAAGTACCTCGGTGAACCACTCTCTCGCGGGCCATAGGGTAGCAACCAACGTCAACCTTGTCCCTTCGTGAGAGGCGAACTTCTGCAGTACCTTGTTGACTATCTTGAATGGTGGGAATGCATATAAGTCCAGAAGAGACCAATCCAGTAGAAACGCGTCTATGTGGATTGCTTCTGTATCTAGGACTGGAAAGCAATAGATTGGTAACCTTTTGGTCAATGAGGAGGCAAAGAGGTCTATGGTGGGTTGACCCCAAGTAGCCCAAAGACTCTTGCCCACGTCCTTGTGGAGGGTCCATTCCGTGGGTATCACCTGACCCCTCCGACTGAGACAGTCTGCCAAGACGTTCAAGTCCCCCATGATGAGTCTCGTCAACAGGGAGATGCCTCGATTTCTTGACCATAAGAGAAGGTCCCTTGCGATCTCGAGCAGCATGAAGGAGTGTGTGCCTCCTTGCTTGGAGATGTACGCCAAAGTTGTGGTGTTGTCTGAGTTGACCTCTACCACTTAGTTTCGAAGAAGCTTTCGAATATCATCAAGGCCAAGTGGACTGCTAATAGCTCCTTGCCGTTGATGTGCATGCTCTTCTCACTTGAGGTCCACAGACCCGAGCATTCCCGACCGTCCAGGGTCGCACCCCAACCCAAATCCGACGCGTCTGAGAACAACACATGGTTTGGGTTCTTGACTGCTAGGGATAGTCCCTCTCTCAGACTGATATTGCTGTCCCACCATTTCAGGCATGCCTTTACTGGTTCGGAGACTGGGAATGATACCGTCTCTAACGTCTTGTCCTAGTTCCAGTGAGAGGCTAGATGGAACCGGAGAGGCAGAAGGTGTAGTCTCCCTAGTGAGACAAACTGCTCCAGGGATGAGAGAGTCCCTACGAGACTGTTCCAACTCCTGACTGAACAAACGTTTTCTTTTCAGCATTAGTTGGACTTCGAGCAGGGCTTGTTCTATTCGGTGGCAGACGGAAAAGCCCGAAAAAAAAAAACTGGACTGCGAATCTCCATCACCAAATATAGAATAATCTGGGATGGGATCAGTTGGGACTTTTAGGTTGACCAAAAGTCCCAACTCCCTGGCCAGACTCAACGTCCAATGTAGATCCTGCAGACAGCGAAGACTGGACGATGCTCTGAGAAGCCAGTCGTCCAAGTACAGGGAGGCTCGGATCCCCGATAGATGGAGGGATTTTGCCACATTCCTCATGAGCCTCGTAAACACGAGAGGCGCAGGCTGAGGCCAAAGCACAGGGCTCGAAACTGGTACCCCACATTCCTGTAAACAAACCTCAGAAACGGTTGGGAATCCGGGTGTATAGGAATGTGGAAGTATGCCTCCTGAAGGTCGAGAGAGACCATCCAGTCGCCTTCCATAAATGCTGTCAAGACAGCCTGGTAGACTTCATCGTGAAGTTTGTCTTGACAATGAACACATTGAGCGCACTTGCCTCTTACGTACTCCTGCAGTGAACATGGCTGCCAGATCATTGGAGCCATCCTTGAGGGACTTGTTCCTGCAGAGAACGTGGCTGTCAGATCATTGGAGCCATCCCTGAAAGCCTTGTTTATGCATGACATAATTGTACAGCAAAACTTCAAACGCTCGAAAATAGCTCTGAAGTCGACCTGTAAAATCTTGGAGCGTCTCATGGCCAGGCGCCTTACCTTACCCTTATTGCCTTATTTTTTTTTTGGGTTCCCCCAGGTCCCTCAGTGTGAGGCACCTCGTATATCCACCAGAGAGTTGCTAATACATCTTCCGGTGTATTTTGCATCTTCCAGTCTTGGATGGTCTGGGATGCATCTTAGGTATTTATCGAGCTGATTTTTAAACGCATCTACGCTCACTCCTGATATGTTTCTTAGATGAGCTGGCAGCACATTAAATAGTCGCTGCATTATCGATGCTGGTGCGTAGTGGATTAATGTCCTGTGCGCCTTTCTCAGTTTACCTGGAATGCTTTTTGGTACTATTAATCTACCTCTGCTTGCTCTTTCTGATACTTTAAGCTCCATGATGTTTTCAGCAATTCCTTCTATTTGCTTCCATGCTTGTATTATCATGTAGCGTTCTCTTCTCCTTTCTAGACTGTATAGTTTTAAAAATTGCAGTCTTTCCCAGTAATCAAGGTCCTTAACTTCTTCTATTCTAGCAGTATAGGACCTTTGTACACTCTCTATTTGCGCAATATCCTTTTGGTAGTGTGGGTACCATATCACATTGCAGTACTCGAGTGTACTACGCACATAAGTTTTGTAAAGCATAATCATGTGTTCAGCTTTTCTTGTTTTAAAGTGTCTGAATAACATTCCCATTTTTGCTTTACATTTAGCCAACAGTGTTGCTATTTGGTCGTTGCATAACATATTCCTATTTAAAATTACACCAAGGTCTTTAATTGCTTCCTTGTTTGTGATTGTCTCATTATTAGGTCCCTTGTATGCATACACCATTCCTTCTCTGTTTCCATAATTTATTGATTCGAATTTATCGGAGTTAAATACCATCCTATTTATCTCCGCCCATTCATATATTTTGTTTAGATCTCTTTGTAGTGAGTTCCTATCTTCATCACAAGTAATTTCTCTACTTATTCTTGTGTCATCGGCGAAACTTCTCACTACGGAGTTTTCAACATCACAGTCTATGTCTGAGATCATAATAACAAATAGCAGTGCAGCTAATACCGTACAGTACCTTGGGGCACACCAGATATTACCTGGGCTTCATCTGATTTCTCGTCATTTGCAACCACTATCTGTTTTCTGTTTTGCAGGAATTCTTTTACCCATTTTCCTATCTTTCCCACAATATTATGCTTTCTCATTTTTTTCTCCAATATGTTATGGTCTACCTTGTCAAAGGCTTTTGCAAAATCTAGATAGATCACATCTGTGTCTTTTTCATTTATCATATTATTGTATATGTTTTCATAGTGAGCTATCAGTTGGGTCTGTGTACTTTTTCCAGGTACGAAACCGTGTTGACCCATATTAAACAAATTATTTTTGACCAAATGGTTCATTATTTTCTTTTTTATTACCCTCTCATACACTTTCATAATATGTGATGTTAGACTAACAGGTCTATAATTGCTTGCCTCTAGTCTTGATCCACTTTTGAAGATAGGGGTTATATAAGCTAATTTATGTTTAACATATATCTCGCTCATATCTATACTCTGTCTTAGCAGTATTGCAAGTGGCTTCGCGATAGTGTTTGCAGTTTTTTTTAACAAAATCGCTGGAACTCCATCTGGTCCGGCTGCCGATCCATTTTTAATTTCATTTATAGCCGTGACAATATCTGCTTCATTAATATCTATATCCGTTAGATATTCAACATTTTCTTCTCTCATTTCTGTTTCATTATTCTCATTCGCAATTCTTGGCGTGAACTCACTCTTATATTTTTCTGCTAATATGTTGCATATTTCCTTTTTTTCATTCGTTAGCCGTCCTTCAATTCTTAGAGGGCCTATTTCTATTCTCCTTTTATTCATCTTTTTTGCATAGGAGTAAAGTACTTTGGGGTTTCTTTTTATATTTTGAAGTGTCCTTTCTTCTAAGTCCCTTTTTTCATTTTCTTTCGACTGCATAATCTTTTGTTCTGCATTTTCTATCTTACATTTTATTTCCCTCATTTTCCACACATTTTTTTCTTTTGCAAGATTTTTCTTCCACTTTTTAATTTTCTGAAATAAGATCCTTCTGTCTCTTGGTATGCACGTCTTTTGTTTATTGTTTTTTTTCGGTACATATTTTTCA